>NW_024080783.1:2585824-2671256 GCF_003009895.1 Hyaena hyaena
CTCTGAGCTGGCAGTCAGCACAGAGCCCGACGCGGGGCTCGAACCCACGAACCGCGAGATCATGACCTAAGTGAAAGTTGGATGCTTAACCGACTAAGCCACCCAGGCACCCCTATATTTTTATTCTTATATTGTTGCCCTATTTTTGTAGGATTGTATGGTTTCTGGTATTTTTTATAGATTCTTGTTTGCCTTTTTATTTATTTATTAAAAAAAAATTTTTTTTAATGTTTTATTTATTTCTAGGAGAGAGAGAGAGACAGCGTGAGCAGGGGAGGGTCAGAGAGAGAGGGAGTCACAGACTGAAACAGGCTCCAAGCTCTGAGCTGGCAGTCGGCACAGAGCCTGACGCGGGGCTCGAACCCACGAACCGCGAGATCATGACCTAAGCGAAAGTCGGACGCTTAACTGACTAAGCCACCCTGGCGCCCCTCTTGTTTGCCTTTTTAAGAGACTAATTCACCATGTTATGTGGATAGATCTATCAAATATCTATCCAAATGTTATCACTATTCGGTAGATAAGAAAATAAGATTAAGTAAAATCTGCCAAGAACGCCTAGGTATGAGTAATATGTTATTTGCACATATTAGAATATATGTATAATTAGAATAGAGTAAAAAATACTTAGAGAGTCCTTTCTTTAGGGAAAAATATGTACGAATGCATATACACAGTAAATATCTCCACTCAAGACTTTGTAGAAATATTTTAATGCTTCCTGAGGTACCTTTGGATACTTCGTGATTGGTTGTTCCTTTATTGGATTGTTACAAAGATTAAAAAAAATTGATAAAGTGCCTAGCACTAGAAAGCACTCGTGGCAGCTATTATTATTGCTGCTGCTGTTATAACTTGTTCAGCTCAGAATTATCTCTTAACGTACCAGTTTGATAAGACATCCAACTTCTCACTTGCTAGAATTTTCTGACATCAAAGGGCGCCTGGGTGGCTCAGATGGTTAAACATCCGACTTCACCTCAGGTCATGATCTCATAGTTTGTGAGTTCGAGCCCCACATTGAGCTCTCTGCTGTCAGCACAGAGTCCACTTTGGATCCTCTTCCCCCTTCTCTCTCTGCCCCTCCCCAGCTTTTTCTCTTTATCTCTCAAAACAAATAAGTAAACAAACAAACAAAAGATTTAGAGTATGCTGATATCCATTTGTTGAATGTTAGTAATTCACCTGTTCTGGCCTCTGTTCATGGAGTGCTTACTGTGTTTCAGGCACTGTGCTAGGTGCGTTACATGCATTGTCTCTTTAGATCTTTATCACAGTTTCACTGTGAGGCGAGTGATAGTGCTTCCATCTTATAATGGGAAAAGTGAGGCTGGGAATGGTTAGTTGCTCAAGGTTCTCACTAGCTAAGTTGTATAGCTGGGATTTGTCTCCAATGTTATCTTTTACCTTTGAGCATTAAGTTGAAGGAAAATTTTTTGGAATGTGGTAGGGGTTTAGCTATTTTTCAAAGGACAGTTTTTTTTGTCTGCGTGGGTGAGGGTAGTTGGATGGTGGTTATTCTCCCCTTTACATGTATTGGTATTTGGATTCCAATTTTTTTTTTAAATGATTGAGTCATTTAATTACTTAATTGCTTGATGAAATCATAGTAAAATATAAATGAATTAAAGTTTTCCAGATCTCTTTTTTTCAAGGTGACATTTTACTGTATTGGTGAGGAACTTTGTGGGCTTTTACAGCTTGTTTTAGGCCAAGAATTGACTTACCTTTACTGTCCAATACATTATTCTTTGATTGAATAATATGGTTATAGTCACTTTTGAAAGAGTATTGTGGCTTACAAAGCTTGTATGAGGAAAAAAATTCATTTGTACTGGCAGTCAGCCAGTATTTTATAAGCTACAATTTTCTTTTGAATAGCTGGTGGTTTGTAGCTCCATAATTTGTGGTTCTTGTGAACTTGTAAAAAGATTACACATATTTAAAAATGACCTTATCACTTCAGTGTTTCAAGCAACTTACAACTGTCAAATTCTGTTACGTTATAGTGTACTTGTTTTCTTGCTTAATTTTCCTGGACTGAGAATGTTTTAAATTAATAATTTTTATAGTTTAATTACCTTCCTCACTTCAAATAAACCTCCAAACAAACCTAAAACCAAAAACTACTTTGGTAATATAACAGGCGTGGTTAAAGGCAAAGGAAATATGATTCCCTTTACATCAGTCTGCCAAGTCCTTGCAGTATCCATGCTGTTCCATTCCTTAGCCGCTGCTGCCTGGATGTGTTGAATTATGTGGTATGTGGGTTTGTTTGGGTGTGTTTAGTGTTCCTGCATGACATTTAGTTTTAAACCAGTTTTTGTGATACTGCCATTGCTGCTTTTTCACATGCAGGTGGAAAAGAGCACTTCATTTGAAATTCTTCATGTTCTGTACCCTGTTCTCATGGTTTGTGTATAGGTATTTAAATTTGTGAAAGTCATTTTATAGCCTTCCTTTTGATTTTAGGTTAAATCCTAAATGGAATATGGTAACCGTTTTTGAAAGCCAGAATAATTAGTTCCATTTTTATATTTATAGAAATTTCACAGATAAAAATGAACTTAGTATTCAACTTCTGACTCAAACTCCATTGCCAAGAAGGGACATTATTTAAAAATATACTGTAATGAATTATTGTCTTTCTTTTTTTTTTTCCTTAAGTTTATTTATTTTGAGAGGGAGAGAGAGACAGAGCGAGTGGGAGAGGAGCAGGGGGATAGAGGGAATCCCAAACAGAGGCTCAAACCCACAAACTGCGAGATCTTGACCTGAGCCTAAACCAAGAGTTGGATGTTTAACCAACTGAGCTGCTTAGGCACCCTGAACTGTTGTCTTTCCTGAGCTGATTTTTTGAATCTTTCATTTCTTTAAGGTGGGTAAGATTTGTGTTAAAGTTCCATTTATTAGTGAAATGATTTTAGTAGCTAAGATTTTAGCAAATTTTTAATGGCCAAATCCTTAATGTTTTTTAATAATCTTGGCATGCTAATAAAAGGTTGCTGTTTAAAAGACTCTTGCTCTGCAAGATACTCAGTCTTGATGGCACATTGTAGTCACTTGAGAGCTTAAAAGATATAGATGCCTGGGTTTCATCTTAAGGGAGTCTTTAAGTTTATTTATTCATTTTGGGGGGCAGGGGCAGAGAGAGGGAGAGACAGAATCCCAAGTAAGTTCTGCACTGTCAGTGCAGAGCCCGATGCAGGGCTCAAACTAACGAGCCATAAGACCTACTGCTTTAGGAAATTTGTCAGCCCACCCAAGGGAAAATACTTGATTTTGAAGTACAAGTATACCTTTACCTTCTTTGGAGCCTAAAATATGTCTTATTTTGAGTTAATTATAGGATTACTTGCTGTTGTAAGAAATATTCAATAATTCTCTGTATAATTTTGTCATTTGAAGAATGTCATAAATGGAATCATATAGTATGTAAACTTTTTCACTTAGCATAATAATTCTGTTAAAAATCCAAGTTGTTGCATGTATCAATAGTTTTTTCCTTTTTATAGCTGAATAGTATTCCATGGTGGGTAGGTATGTCACAGTTTGTTTTATCATCTGTTGAAGGATATTTGGATTGTTTTCAGTTTTTGGCTATTACCAATAAAGCTGATGTGAACATTAACATACAGGCTTTTTTTGTGGTCATAAATTTTCATCTCTCTGGGATTAATGCCCAAGATTGCAATTGCTGGGTTGAATGGTAAATGCCTTTTTAGTTTTCTAAGTCACTGCTGTACCTTTTCAGAGAGGCTGTAGCATTTTAGAGCCTCCACTAGCAATGGTGGAGTGGTTCAGTTTCTTTACATGTTCACCAGCATTTGATGTTATCACTGATTTTTAAGAAAAATTAAAAGACTTTATTATTTAGAGCAGTTTTAGGTTTATAGAAGATTGAACAGATAATGCAGAGTTCCCATCTATACCTTCCTCTTTTACTGACTTCCCCTTTTATTGACCTCTTTTTTTTTTTTCTTTTATTGACCTTTTATGTTAGCATGGTAAATTTGTTAAAATTGATGGATCAGTATTGATTCATTATTATTTGCTAAAGTCCATAGTTTACTTTAGGGTTCACTCCTTGTTGTACATCCTGTGGGTTTTGACAAGTGTGTATATATCCACCATTATGGTATCATACCGAATAGTTTCACTGCCTAAAAAAATCTCTCGTACACTACCTAGTCATCCCACCCCAACCCTGGCAACCGCTGATCTTTTCCTTTACCTTTTCCTGAATGTCATGTAATTGGAATTATATGCATATAGCCTTTTCAGGTTGGCTTCTTTCACTTAGCGATATGCATTTAAAATTCCTCCATATCTTTTGGTGGTTTGATGGCTCTTTTTTTTTTCTTTTGATGGCTCATTTAAAAAATTGCTGAATAATATTCTACTGTATGGATATATTGTGGTTTATTTATTCATCTATTGAAAGGCATCTTAGTTGCTTCCAGTTTTGAGAAATTATGAATAAAGCTGCTATAAACACTTGTGTGCAGGTATTTGGACATAAAATTTTAACTCATTTCAGTAAATACCTAGGACTGTGATTCCTGGATTGTTAAGACTATGCATAGCTTTGTAAAAAACTGCCAGATGGTTTTCTAAAGTAGCTGTACTATTTTGCATTCCTTCCAGCAATGAATTCTTTTTTATTTTATTATTATTTTAAAATATTTCTTAAATTTAAATTTTATTTTTTATGATGGGGGGTTCAAAGGGAGAGAAAAAGAGAATCCCAAGAAGGCTCCATGCCACTCAGGCGCCCCAAGTTATTTTTTATTTTAGCCATTGAGATCAATATGTAGTGATACCTTGTTGTGGTTTTAATTTGTATTTCTTTTTTTTTTTTTAATTTTTTTTAATGTTTTATTTATTTCTAGGAGAGAGAGAGACAGCATGAGCAGGGGAGGGTCAGAGAGAGAGGGAGTCACAGACTGAAACAGGCTCCAGGCTCTGAGCTGGCAGTCAGCACAGAGCCTGACGCGGGGCCCGAACCCACGAACCGCGAGATCATGACCTAAGCGAAAGTCGGACGCTTAACCGACTAAGCCACCCAGGCGCCCCATTAATTTGTATTTCTCTAATGGTTAATGATATTGAATATCTTTTCTTGTGCTTGTCATCTCTCTGTACTTTTCAGTGAAATGTTTGTTCATCTTTTTGGCCCATTTAACAGTTGGATTGCTTGTTTTTTTACTGTTGATTTTTTTTTTTAAGTTTTATTTATTTATTTTCAGAGAGACAGAGACAGCATGACTGGGGGAGAGGCAGAGAGAGGGGGAGAGAGAGAATCCCAAGCAGGCTCTGCTCCAACAGCACAGAGCCCAACATAGGGCTTGAACTCACGAAACTGTGAGATTATGATCTGAGCTAAAATTAGGAGTTGAATGCTTAACCAACTGAGCCACCCAGGCACCCCTTTACTGTTGATTTCTGAGAGTTCTTTATATATTCTAGATAGAATTCTTACTGGATATTTGGTTTGCAGATATTTTTTCCAAGTCTTTAGCTTGTCCTTTTTTATTTTTTTAAGTTTATTTATTAATTTTGAGAGAGACAGAGCACACCACTAGGGGAGGGGCAGAAAGAGGGGAACAGATGACTTGAAGCAGGCTCTGGGCTGACAGCAGAGATCCTGATGGAGGGCTCAGATTCATGAACCATGAGATCATGACTGGAGTTGAAGTTGGGTGCTTAATTGACTGAGCCATCCAGGTGCCCCTGTCCTTTTATCTTCTTAACTGGTTGTTTCATAGAACAAAAGTTTTTTAATTTTGATAAAGTCAAATTTATCATGTTTTCCTTTTATGCTTTTTCATGTCAGCTCCAAGAACTTTTGACCTAGCTCTGTGTCCTGAAGATTTCCTCCTATAATATTTCTCTAAACGTTTTTACAGTTTTACATTTAAGTCTGTGATCCATTTTGAATTCATTTTTTTTGTATAAGATGTGATCAGATCAAAGTACTTTCTCTTTCTCTCTCTCTCTCTCTCTTTTTTTTTTTTCCCCCCCTTTGGCTATCTAATTCCTGCAGCATCATTTGTTGTGAAGGCTGTCCTTCCTCCATTGAAGGACTTTTTGCACCTTTGTCAAAGCCCAATTGGGTATGTTTGAGTGGATCTATTTCTGGGTTCTGTATCTGTTCCATTGAGCTGTGTGTCTATCCTGCCAATACCAGGCAGTCTTGATTATGGTAGCTTATAATAAGTCTCAATTGTGTGGAGTGACCACTCCCCTTTTATTCTTTTTCAAAATTGTTTTAGCAATTCTAGGTCTTGTGCCTTTCCATATAAATTTTAGAATAAGTATGTGTCAAAAAATAACCTTGATAGGAATTTCATTAAATCTGCAGATCAGTTTGGGGAGACTTGACAGCTTTACTATAGTTATCTTTACTATTGGGTTTTAATAGATTGGAATGAGATTAGAAGTAGTTCTGTAGAGAAAGTACTTAAACTGGACAGAGAGATTTGTTTATAACTAACAAAATGTTAACTTTTTAGGCCCTCCTGCCTTCTTTGGTGCTATAAAAAGACCATTAACAGAGCAATGAAAATGGAAGCAGTTGTTTATTCATAATTATATTCATTCAGTCAGTATTCTTTGAGTAACTGTTGTAGGCTAGGCACTGTTCTAGGCACTGGAATTCAGTGGTAAATGAGACAGCCAAGGTCCCTACTCTCATTGACTTTATGTTCCTTTGGGGAGGTAGTAAGCAAATAATCAAGAAATAATATCAGTTAAGTGCTATGTGGAGAATTAAAATGGATTGATAATTAGAGTAGAGTGATAAGGTGTTTACTTGACTGGATGACCAGGGAAAGCTTTTGAAGAGATGTCGTTTATGGTTAGATCTGAATGTTAAAGAGTCAGCATTAGAAAGAAGAGGAAGAAGACTATTCCAGTCAGAGGGAGCAGCTAGTGCAGTCAGGGACACAATTGTTATGTGGGAGGAACTAAAAAGGACCAAGGGATTGGAGTTTAATGAGCAAGAGGGAGAGAGAAGAAGCAGGGGGGTTGGGGAGAGGGAGACGTACAGATCCGGATGAATTCAGTGAGGGAGACAGGGACCAGATCAGCTGGTACTTCGTAAGCCAGGGTGAGGAGTATGATTTTTTTTTTTTTTTAAGTTTATTTATTTTGAGAGAGAGAGAATGGGAGAAGGGGAGAGAGAATACCGAGCAAGCTCTGCACTGCAGCGTGTGGCTCCAACTCCCAAACTGCGGAATCGTGACCTGAGCTGAGAAAAATAGTCTGGATGCTTAACCGACTAAGCCACCCAGGAGCCCCGAGGAATAGATTTTTATTCTGAGAATGACGACAAGATGTTGGAAGATTTTGAATAAAGGAGTGAAAGTTTGATATTTTAAACGATGATTCAGTTGTATGGAAAAAGGCTCGTATATAGGGGCCAAAATAAAAGCAGGGGGACAAATTAGGAGGTTATTTCAGTTCAGGTGAAAGATGATGCTGGGAAGGGATTCAGGATGTATTTTAGAGGTACAAGTTGATAGCATATGTTGACAGTCTGTATAGCAGGACTTTTTTTTTTTTTTTTTTTTTTTTTTAGTTTGGGTAGAAGGTTATTGTGTTTAGTGAGAGAGGTGAGACTTGGGAGAGGAGTCAGTTTTGGGGAAGATTTTTCATAGTCCTGCTTTGATCACTTTGTTTTCAGTGATGTCATCAGTTCGTAGAGGCCAGAATTATAGGTATGGTACGGTGATCTGTATATAGACAGTGTTTAGAGTCATGAAACTGGGATAGGCCAAAAGAAAATATGATGAAAGATGAGGGCCCCAGGACAGGGCCGTGGAGCACTGGAACATTTCAAGGTCTGGACGAGGTGGAGGCGGAGCCAGCAAAGAGTAAGGTGCCTGGCTCTTTTTAGTTTGCCCCCTTGAATCCATTAACTTTATAACATTAAAGAAAATGCAGCATCCCTAGATTTCAGCGTAGTGGGCAGATAGTACTTAGAATTTTTATGTGGAAGAGTGGAATGGCTTCATCAAGAAAGCATATACATAGTAAGTGATCGAGTAAACTACTCTGGGTCTAGTTTAGTACTAAAACTGGGGGATACAAAATGTAGACCTTGCTTTCATTGAACTTTGATGAAAAGAGAGACAACAAAGAATACGAATGTGTAACCTAGGGTATCTGGAGAGGATTTTTTGGAGGAGTTGGAGCTTGAAGAATAAGTAGAACTTAAGTAGGCAGAGGAGAAGAGCAAATCCAGGTAATAGAATAAGGTGTGGTGGAAAGGCAGTCAGCTTTTTAGTCAGAAGACTGGTTTGAATGTGAGCTGTATCTCTTAATAATAGCCTGTGAACTTGATTGAGTCCCTTTGAACCTCTATTCCCCTGGTGGCGTTACCTGCTTGCCTCAGAGGGCTGCTGGGAAGATAAAGAGTATGAATTGCTTCAACTGTAATGGCACCGTAGTCGTTCTCATGTTGGTTGGTTGGTTTGCAGGGACTCATTAACGTGCTTCATAAACTAAAACGCCTCATTTAGTAATTTGTACTTATCAAATATTCCATAACTTTCCATTACAAATTATATATGTATAGAGCCTCGCTCAACATGAAGCATTCAGTAAATTTTAGGTGATAAAACCATTACTATTTCTCTGCTGTGGCCGTAAGAATAGTGGGGCAGAAGGAGATGACGATCTCTGACATTCTGGAGTTTTTACTCTTGGTGGTAAGTCATACTCATGTTAATGCAAGTCAGGGACCAAAAGTCTCTGCCCCGGTGCCTAAATTTGTGGTATACATAAAAATAAAGAAGACAGGCGAGGCGTCTTCATTGGGTCTCATTCTGGCAATGAGACTAAATGTGGCCTAGGAAAAGAAGGTAAGATTTGGATAGTCAGGAGGGCGGGGTAGGCATTCTGTAATAAGAGGGCTTTTATTTTGTTTGTTTTTTTTTATCTTTTATTTTATATTTTATTTTATGTATAGTTTATTTTTAGGGGTAGCATAGCATAGATGTTACTACCACTGCTGAGGAAATCATTAGTAACAGTTAAAAGATTCTCATTCTGGAACTTTTGTAATGTTATAATGAAATTTACCTTTTTCTCTGTATAATTTTTTGAACTTGTGCCTGCTATCCAGATGGCATTATAGGATAGAATTTATTTTTGGAATGCCTTTTTTTAAAATATGGAATTGCTTTTATGATATACCTAGGATTAATGTCTGCTAGGGGGTTTCTTTTTTCTGTGTATAAACAACAAAGTTCTCTCTATGCTGTAAGATTTATTGTGAGAAAGCCAGGGCTGATTTCTGAAATTTCCTTGGGTAATCTCTCTTCACATCTTTAGATTATTTGGATCTCAACTGTTTATAAATTCATATACACATGTGGGGTGCTAGGATGACTCTCTTTGTTTTGGGAAACCGTGCCATCAGAGTCCCTGTACAGCCTGTGCTGAAATTGGGTTGTGTTAATACAATGCCCTGTTCTCTCTTGGTCACTATAATGATTTGTAAATAGCCAGACCTAGGTCATGCTTCTTTTATGCATCTTTTCTTGGCTTCTGGAAATTAGATGTTTTTAATTTGTCTGTAAGGGAATATAAGTTAATATCTTTTTTAATGTATTATTTATTTCTGAGAGAGAGACAGAGAGAGAGAGACTGCATGAGCAGGGGAGGGTCAGAGAGAGGGAGATACAGAATCTGAAACAGGCTCCAGGCTCTGAGCTAGCTGTCAGCACAGAGCCCAATGTGGGGCTCGAACCCATGAATCCTGAGATCATGGCCTGAGCCGAAGTCGGACGCTTAACCAACTGAGCCACCCAGGTGCCCCAAGGGAATCTAAGTTTAATTGCATATCTGCTTGAATACTTTGTCACCAACTGGGCTATAGAGAATTTTTGATAGCATTCCAGTAGCCTTTCTTATCAGTAGATGATTAACTCAGTGAAATTGTGTAGTAGCTTGATGAATTTTATAATTTTAGTAATAAAAGCTAACATTTACTGAGTACACTTGTGCCACACACTGTGCCAGGCAGATTTAAAATTACTTATAGAATATTTTTCATTTAACATCACAACAACTCAGTGAGATGAGTATTGCCTTTTTTTCACTTTAGGTGTAAGACAGACCTTAGTTTTCTACCCCAGGTTACACACTTAGCAGGGATTGGGGCTTTTTCTCTTATCCACCGTGCTTTACAGTCTCCTCAGGTAATGTCTCTCTAGGAAACTGTCATATTGGGAATTTAATTTTACCTTTTATTTGTTACTTTTTGTGAGGGCATTTATTGTAAGCTTGTTAAGTTCCGGTTACAGATTTTATATTTATAGTTGTACCTATCACCTTGTTTGAGGGGTTTGGCCATTGTATTAGTTAAGGAACCCTAGCTGCTGATTTAGAGCCCTGAAATGCATTGCCTAAAAACCTCAAAACACAGTGTAGAATAGTCCACATCAACATATAGTTCTCCTTTGTCATTTAGGCATTTAGGGATTTCAGGCATTAGGGCCAATGGGGATTCTACTATCTTCAATGAATGGCTTCCAAAGTTGTGCTTGGAAGTACAGGGCAAGAGATTTTCTCTTGAGCAGGTGAAGTAAAAAGTGCAAGTACAATGTCTGTTTATTTCCATTGCTGAGCGCTTAGTCTTATTGTGTTGTCTAGCTGCAGAGGGATTAGGAAATATGATGTCCTTTCTCCTTGCTGACCCTAGGAGGTTAGATGCCATTCTTTAGTATTTTGAGTATTTCATCAATGTTGAAAGTCTTGGTGAAGTACATTTTCAGCGGCAGAGTTTGTGATAATCCGATTTAGGGATTAGAAGCTCTAGACTGTGGCAGAATATTAAGTATTTGTATAGATGGTTATTAATCAGAAAGTAAGAGACAGCTATACATTCCCATTTTATTATAACAAAGGCAGCAAGCTCATTCTGGTTGACTTATTTTTTAGTTTTTCTTGGAACTCTGTCTTGTTAAGTGCTCTGTTCTTAAGTTACCTCAGAAGAGGTGACTTTAGTACAGGTGAATTTTAATAGATGGAAGTAGCATGATCTAAACTTATTTTCCATATTGTAAACTAGCCTTTTTTATATTCCTTACAGCTTTAATATTGCCATGAGTGGGACAACGATCAGACAGAGAAATACCATTCTGTTTGCATTTGGTTGGTAACCTGTAGCTCTCTGGGATGACATTGTATTTTGCAGAGGTTTTACCTTAAATGATCCAGTCTTTTCTTAGGTTTTCAGTTGTGTGGCAAAGTCTCAATAAATTCACTAAATCATAAATTCACTAAATCATAAATTCACTAACTCATAAATTCACTAACTCATAAATTCACCAAAACCTAATTGAGGTCCTCACACAACAAGACTAGCATTCTTTGAATGCTTTTGTAATAAAAATACACTTATCCAGATCTTCTGTAATCCTTTATTTCAACATATATAATCTGAATAAAATGTCCAAAAAAAATAGACTGAATTAAAAAAAAAAGTTTACCCTCCAGTTTTTATAGCTTTGGGTTATGCGATTTTTGGAAAAGTGCTTGTAGACTTTTGGCCTTCTACCGCAGACCAGGAATGCAAACACATGTACTGCTAAAATTCTTTTAGGGCCTCTTTATTTGCCTAAAATGGGACAGGACTTTTTAGGCCATTTTAATGAAGTTCATTTGCTATGAATTATAAGATATGCCATTTGAATCCTGGTTATAATGCGACTCTTGTATTCATTTATATTTATAACCTGAATGCCTGGTCCAAAAAAAATTAGATCAGTTGGACAAATACAGAATATTTGAGCTGAGCTGAGGCATTTCATGCGATATTACTCTTTAAAGAAAGAAAAGAATCTGAAAGTACAGAGGAGGATGGAAAGAGCACTGGACTTTTAGACATGAGTCATGAGTCCAGGGTTTGATTGAATCTGAGGCTGGCTGGAAAGTTGGTAACTTTGGGCAAGGTACTTCACCTCTTTGGGTTTTAGTTTTCTCTTTGAGAAGTAAGGATATTTTGTTGTTACTGTATTTGTCACTGTATTTTATCATTTTATTGTATTTGTCATTGTATTTGACCAGTTTTAGCGTCTGTGATTCTAATTATCTTCTAATTCTCTTAGTGTGTTTTTCTTTCTTATCAAGAGAAAGTTAACAGTATAAAGCTGCCAGTTTCTCTTTTGTCTTGATGAATGGTCTTGACAATAGAAAACATGATTTAAGTTATCCCAACGTTATTATTGTTTTATATGTTTATTTATTTTGAGGGAGGGGGGTAAGAGAGTGGGAAGGGACAGAGAGAGAGGGAGAATAAGAATCCTAAGCAGTCTTTGTGCCATCAGTACAGAGCTGTGTACCCCACTTGCTGTGGGGCTCGATCCCACGAACTGTGAGATCATGACCTCAGCTGAAATCAAGAATCAGACTCTTAAACTGAATGAGCCACCCAGGTGCCCCATTTATCCTAACTTTAGTATGTTTTCTAAAATTAGTTTTAAAGGAGGCATAAAATTAGAAGTATTGATACATACTTTAAAAGTTCCATGTGCTGTCCATTATACCACAAAACCAGGTTGGTTGTACATGGTAATTGTGCCTCACGGCTCTCACTACTGTAGAACAAGTACGTGAACTGGAAAGACAGACAAAACACTTGGAAAACCTCATCAGTGAAAGGAAATCTCGTAAATACCTAAAGTTATTTGAATTTCCATTTTTAGGCAGAGGGCAATAAAGTCAGTTAATATGAGTATGTGTATGGACCTTTTCCATATAAGTCAGTGCAAATGTATTGCTGTTACATTATTCTCTAAGCATTTTATTAAAGTTTAAACATGCAGAAAAGTTGAAAGAATTGTATAGTGAACACATATTCTACAATTAACCTCAACACTTAATATTTTCTTTTATTTGCTTTATCACATATCTATAGCTGTCTGTTTATCCTGCTGTCCATCTGTCAGACCATCTTATTTCTTAAACACTATTTTATTTTTAAGAAATCTAGACACCAGACATGGGGCTCAAACCCACAACCCCGAGATTAAGAGTCATATGCTCTACCGACTGAGCCAGCCAGGTGTCCCAAGTCCATCTCATTTTTGATGTATTTCAAAATAAGTTGCAGACATCCTTACAATTTATCCCTGAACCCTTTGAAATGCATATAATTAGCTAGAGTCCAGCAGTCTACACTTTTTTTTCTTAATTTAAAATTTACATGTGTAAAAACCTACAATTCTTAAGTATGCTGTGGAGGCCAGTCATTAATTGAGTACCTGACATTTTCTTTTTTTTTTTTTTTTTAATTTTTTTTTAATGTTTTATTTATTTCTAGGAGAGAGAGAGAGAGAGAGAGAGAGAGACAGCATGAGCAGGGGAGGGTCAGAGAGAGAGGGAGTCACAGACTCTGAAACAGGCT
This sequence comes from Hyaena hyaena, assembly GCF_003009895.1. Taxonomy (NCBI): domain Eukaryota; kingdom Metazoa; phylum Chordata; class Mammalia; order Carnivora; family Hyaenidae; genus Hyaena; species Hyaena hyaena. The sequence goes on from NW_024080783.1 coordinate 2,599,242, forward strand.
CCAGGCTCTGAGCTGGCAGTCAGCACAGAGCCTGACGTGGGGCTCGAACCCACGAACCGCGAGATCATGACCTAAGCGAAAGTCGGACGCTTAACCGACTAAGCCACCCAGGCGCCCCAGTACCTGACATTTTCTAAGGTCTCTCTGCTAGTCTGGGAAATAGATGAAGACACAGTTTCTGCCTTCATGGTGCTTGTAGGATAAATAGGGGAAAGATGTATAAGAAAGTAAATTTAGTATTGTACATGAACCTTTTGGTTGCAAATTATAGAAACTGGCAGTATTTATTTATTTATTTATCTTAAATAGTTTATTGTCAAGTTGGTTTCCATATAACACCCAGTGCTCATCCCAACAAGTGCCCTCCTCCATGCCCATCACGCCCCTTCCCCTCTTCCCCACCCCCATCAGCCCTCAGTTTGTTCTCAGCATTCAGGAGTCTCTCATGGCTTGCCTCCCTCCCTCTCCCTATTTTTCCCCTTCATCTCCCCCATGGTCCTCCATTAAGTTCCTCCTAATCCACCTATACGTGCAAACATATGGTATCTGTCCTTCTCTGCCTGACTTATTTCGCTCAGCATAACACCCTCAAGTTCATCCATGTTGCTACACATGGCCAGATTTCATTCTTTCTCATTGTGATGTAGTATTCCATCGTATAGATAAACCACATCTTCTTGATCCATTCGTCCGTTGATGGATATTTAGGCTCTTTCCATGTTTTGGCTGTTGTTGAGAGTGCTGCTATGAACATTGGGGTACATGTGCCCCTATGCATCAGCACTCCTGTATCCCTTGGGTAAATTCCTAGCAGTGCTATTGCTGGGCCATAGGGGAGTTCTATGGTTAATTTTTTGAGGGATCTCCACCCTGTTTTCCAGAGGGGCTGCACCAGTTTACATTCCCACTAACAGTGTAGGAGGGTGCCCATTTCTCCACATCCTTGCCAGCATCTAGAGTCTCTTGATTTGTTCATTTTAGCCACTCTGACCGGCATGACGTGTTATCTCAGTGTGGTTTTGATTTGTATTTCCCTGATGATGAGGGATGCTGAGCATTGTTTCATGTGTCTGTTGGCCATCTGGATGTCCTTTTTGGAGAAGTGTCTATTCATGTCTTTGAAATTGGCAGTACTTAAAGATACAGATCTCGCTTTTAGAAGCCAAGAGCAGGAATTCAGAGGAGCTTTTGGAGGGACTGAAACCAAGACCTGACTGACCCATGTGACTGTCGTGTCTTACCTGTATTACTCTTTGCCCATCTGTTCATTCTTTTCTCTTTGAAGATTTGCTTTCTCGTCTTTTTAATACATATGGTAGAATATGGCTGCCCCCACAGCCGTTCTTTTAAAACTAAAAATTCTCAGCCACACAGAGACACTAATTTTCTATTTTAATTTCAATTCCAGATTCCTGGGAAGTAGAATCGTCATTGGCTCAGTCTTGCTTTAGCATTGGTCGCAGGCAGAGTTTTGAAGTGCTTATCTCCTGTTTGAAATCCTACTTTTGTAGACAGAGCGCAGTAGGGGGAAGAGAAGAGAGACTTCTCAGAGCAAGTAAGAAGCTATTGTAAGTGAGGAGGCTGACACTGAAAAATGCTTCTAACTACAAGTGTGATAAATAATTCTGTAGACAAGAACAGGTACAGAAATAGCATAGAGGGCAAATGAATCACTATTTAGGGATGGAGTGGGGGGTCATTGACAGCTTCCTGGAGAAATCAGTGGCTGAGTTGGGTTTTGAAAGATAATCAAGTACAACAATGGGAAGGAAGGATATGTCCTACAGAAGGGCAGCACAAATAGTAGAATGTGTTTTGGTAATTGTAAGCACGTTATACATTTGTAGTATAGTTGTTAAAGTAGGGCAGGTTTGTTAGAGTCTAGAGAGAGGGAGATCAGGCCCAGCTTATGGAGAAACCTTAACTTGCTAAGATATGGGAAGCCAGAAAGAGTGGGTGACAATCAGATTTGTTTCCTTAAGAGATCATTTCATTGGATGAACTGGAGGCAGGTTCACTGAGAGAGCCTAGACTAAGAAAGTGGCAGTGAAAAAGAAGAGGGGAGATACTTAGGCAGTAAAATCTTCAGGACTTGGGATTTATTGGATGTAAGGGGAGAAGGAGAATTCTTAAGATGAGGCCCCCTGATCTATTGACCTGAGTGACTAGATGAATTGGGATACTATCCAAGATATGAGATAGGAAGCTGAGGTGCTGTTACTGGTATAATTCTTGATCTGGCTGCTAATTAATTACCAGGGTACTTTTTTAGGACTATTAAATTGTGCTTATATGTCTTAATGCACTTTTCTTCATTTAAGTTATATATCACAATCTAAAATGTTGAACAAAAAACAACAGGAGAAAGTATATTTGGGGGAAAAGATGCTGACTTTAGGATTGCACATTTGTATCTGGGGTATCCAAGGCAGTTGGCTATGAAATCTGAAGTATGAAAGTATGGGCTGCCAATACATATGAAGGGATTAGGTTAGATTAGGTCTGTAGTTCTCAGGCCTGCCTGTATATTAAAATCTTCTGGAGAGTCTAAAAAATTACTGATAACCTAGATCCCACCCCAGGCCAATTAAATTGGTCTCTGGGGGTGTGAGGGCACAACATCTAGCTAAAATAGCTCCTTGTGCTTCTAATGCACAGAGATGAGAACCATTGAGTTACAGGAAGATCACTTATTCTCTGCATTCTGTGACAGAGAGAGAGTTGTGCAGAGGATTTTGTAATTGCTTTAGAACTCAGTGTAGGTTTATTCTTTTTGGGGGACATAATTCATATGCATTTTGCTTTCCTCCCATTAATACTTGAGATTAAAAATTGTGCTTTTTGTTAAAACAGTGATGCACATGTGTTCTTAAAAATATGTGGAAGATACAGCTATTTTAGTTAAAACAGTTTTAATACAGGAGCTTTTCTTTGATGAAATGGCTGTCTTCTCTAATTTCAATTACTAATAGTGGATAGTCTTTGCAGCCAAACATAGAATATTGCCTCATCAGCTGCAGTGTCTTTGAATAGTAAATATGAAGGACAATGATTGGTAAATGAATTGTGTGCATAATGTAGTCTGAAAGGCAGACAGCTGTAAATGGTAAGAGATTGTCTCCAATATTTGTGATATGGAAAGGACAATTGCTCACTCATCTGTTCTGTCATTCCCTCACTGCATGGCTTTATAACTCAGCAGGGTTCTGCATCCATCAGTAAGTATTAATAGCACCTGGAATATGCCCAGGAGTATATTAGGAAGTTTATGTAAGTTGCTAAACAAATAGATAAAATGAATAGATAAAAATGCCTGGGACTTGCACTAGGCATGCCAGAGTTTAAGTTGAGGAGGGCATGTAAATGACAGTTGAATGCAAAATTGTTTGGTAACTGTAAGAATCATTTGCTATTCAGAACCCAGAATGATTTCTTGGGCCTGAACATTTAGGGCTGACTTACACATAGATGATTCTTCTAACACATTGGCCTCTGGTTCCTTGAACTCTCCTCCTCCAGTGATCTGTTTTCCATGGACATCAGTCAGATCATGGACCTCAGATCCATTGATCCTACCATTTTTCATTGTCTTTTATCTTCTTGATATACATACTCCCTTCCTCACCCAGCTTAAATTCCATAGTCATACAGACTTCTCATATGCCCTCAACTCCCAGGCCGTTCTTGTTTTATCAGTCACTTAGCTCATCTTTTAACTCTGGTTAAACCTGACTCTCCTACTCTGTATGTGCACCAGTGCATCTGAACGTATCAGAAAACATGCATGCACAGGCGCTTGCACGCACGTGCACTCATGTGCTCCCACACCCATGCCAACTGATCTTATTTTTAAATCATGACCTTGGATCTTGAGTGGGTTCTTAATGCTGCCAGGCAATCAAATGTCCCTAGTCCATTCATTTTGTCACTCTCTCCTAGACTGCTCTTTTATGCCATCCACTTTCTCTTTAAACCTATAACACCTCTCCCATTCAAGCAAGATGACCTTGCTTTCTGCTTCACTAAGAAAACTGAAGCACTCTGCACTTATGCATCCTGCCCTCCTTCCTGTTACTATGGTTGAATTGTCTGTGCATCTGTCAAAGACCATATCTTTATTTGTGTACTACATACCATCCCCTCTCAACTACCCAAGAATCCCCCCTGACTCCAGTTCTCCTGCATCATTGTTTTGATATGTATTGGATCATTCAGAGCATATAAACATTTAAAAAAATACTTTCTCTTAATCCCACTTTCACTGCCAGATACTGGCCCATTTATTTGCCCTCCCTTGTAGCAGAACTTCTAGAAAGAGCTGTCTCTATTCAGCTGTTTAATTTCTTTCTAGTCTCTCATTTTTTTATTGATATAAAGCATATACCATAAAATTCATCATCTTAAGTGTATAATTGAGTACATTCACAAAGTTGTACACCCATCATCACTGCTGTCTAATTCTAGAATATTTTCACTATCCCACCCACAAGAAACCTCATTCTTAGCAGTCTTTCGCTGTTTCTTCCTGCCACCAGTCTTTGGCAACTGCTAAACTGCTATTTGTCTTTATGGATCTGCCTATCCTGGATATTTCATATAAATGGAATTATACAATATAGGACCATTTTTGGCTGGCTTCTTAGTAATGTGTTCAAGTTTCATCCATGTTGTGACATGGATCAGTACGTCATTCCTTTTCATGGCTGAATAATGCTCCATTGTTTGAATGGATGTACCACATTTTGTTTATCCATCAGTTGGCAGACATTTGGGTTTTTTCCACTTATTGACGGTTATGAAATACACTATTATGAACATTGATATTCAGGTTGTTGTGTGAATGCATGTTTTCAGTCCTCTTGGCGAATACCTAGGAGTTGAATTGCTGGGTCATATGGTAACCATATGTTTAACATTTTGAGGAACCATCAACCTTTTTCCAAAAGGACTGCATTACATTACCATCAGCAATGTATGTGAGTTCTAGTTTCTCCATCTCATTCTTTCATAATCAACTTTAATCAGGCTTTTTTCCTAATTCTCAGTTGAAACAGCCCTTGACAAGATAATTAGTAACATCAGAGTGCCTAAATTCAAAGTCAGTTCTCAGTTCTCATTGTGTTTGACCTGTAAACAGCATTTGACATGGTTGATTACTCATTTCTCCTTTGGTACACTGTTTTTTCACTTTTGCCTTTCAGGATACCACACATTTTTGTCTCTCCCCCCTCCCCCTTCCATTTTATTGGTTAGTTCTTATCAGTTTCCTTTGCTGTTTCTTCCTTTCTCCTCTTTAAGATTGTACTTCCCATTAGGGATCTTATATATACTTACACATCTTTTGATACTATTAGTACACTGGCTCCCAAGTTGGTATCTCTGAGATGTCTCTCTTTTTTTTTTTTTTTTTCTTTTTTGTAGTTCAGAGCCATATATCCAACTACCTACTTAATAGCCTCACCAGGATGTCTAATAGACATCTTAAATGGGAAATGTCTAAAACCAAGCCCCCTTTCTTAATAATCTGTTCTACTTACAGGTCTCCCCATCTCTAGTGAAGAAAATTCCATCCTCTAGTTTAGGCCAAAAATTTTGACGTTAACTTTCATTCCTCCTTTCTCACACTCCATATCCAATCTTCTAGGAAGTCCTGGCAGCTTTCTCTTCAGAGTTATACACAGTCATATCACTTCTCACCACCTTTACTGTTTGCCCTCATACTGGACTGATTGGCCCTCATCTTTCACCTGGCTCTTTGTAGAAGACTCCTAGTTAGATCCCCTCCTAAGGTACCTTTGCTTCCAGCAGTCTAGCTCAATACAATAACTGGAATAATCCTTGACAATATGTCCTATCCTACTCATTTACTGCCCAGGCCCTGCAAAGGCTTTGCATTTCAATCAGTACTAGCCAAACAAGGCCCTGTTTCATCTGACCCTATTACTTTTCTAACCTCATCTACCATTATTCTGCCCGGTTCACTTGCTTGGCCTCCTTGCTGTTTTTCAAACAGGTCAGGCATGCTTTAGACTCAGGGCCTTTGCATTTGCTGTACCTTGTGCTTGAAATTCCCTTCACCTCTTTAAACTTGTGAATTAAGCTTACTCTTTTATTTATTTATTTTTTAAAAATTTCAATGTTTATTTTTTAAACATTTTTTAGTTATTCATTTTTTTATTTTTATTTAAAAATTTTTTTTAATGTTTTATTTATTTCTAGGAGAGAGAGAGAGAGACAGCGCGAGCAGGGGAGGGTCAGAGAGAGAGGGAGACACAGAATCTGAAGCAGGCTCCAGGCTCTGAGCTGGCAGTCAGCACAGAGCCCGACGCGGGGCTCGAACCCACGAACCGCGAGATCATGACCTAAGTGAAAGTTGGACGCTTAACCGACTAAGCCACCCAGGTGCCCCATTGTTTGTTTATTTTTGAGAGAGAGAGAGACACACACACACATAGCATGAACAGGGTAGGGGCAGAGAGAGGGAGACACAGAGTCTGAAGCAGGCTCGAGGTTCTGAGCTGTCAGCACAGAGCCTGACGCGGGGCTTGAACCCATGAACCATGAGATCATGGCCTGAGCTGAAGTCGGATGCTTAACCGACTGAGCCACCCAAGTGCCCCACTAACTCTAGTTTTTAATTCTGCAATTTGCTCTTTCCACACTCTGGGTTCCTCTTATTTTGCTCTTTTTTATTTTTATGTATAACTTGACTTTAACATTGATTGGCTGCGTCATTGACTATTTATGATGTTTTTGCTGTATTGCTCTCCCTTCCAAGGCCTCTGCCAGGCTGAAGCTCCCCAAGGGCAGAGATTTTGTTTTGTTTACTGATGTGTCCTACATGTTTAGGACGGTGAATGCACGTAGTAGCCATCCAACACATACTTGTGGAATGAGCAAATAAATGGATGGCTACATGGGGGAGGTGGTATCAGAGGCAGGTCTTGAAATACTTTGATAAGCAAAAGTTTTGGGGAGAAAAGAATAGCTTGGAATCTATTTTCTTTCTCACTTCCTTCTTCTCTGTGCCTTTCACAAAATCTCCTATCTTTCAGGACGTGGGCATATGAATTAGGACTGAGTTTGAATCTACTTCTTACTGTATATATGAATATTTTAAAACAGTCATTTTTTTGAGGTACATACATTACATTTAGTAAAGTTCACCTTTTTTTGGGTATACAATTCTATGAAGTTTGACAGATTTTCTTAATCATGTAACTACCACCACAACCAAGATATAAAATATTTCCATCACTGCAAGAAGTTCTTTTGGGCTCTTTGTAGTCAGTCACCTCCCTTTCCTCCCATCCCTGGCAACCATTGATCTAATTTCTTTTCCTGTAGTTTTACTTTTTCCAGAATGTCACACACATGGAATCACTAGGTGTGACTCCTTTTGAATCAGACCACTTTCATTTAGCCCTGATGCTTTTGAGGTTCATACATGTTATTATATGTATCAGGAGTTGATATCTTTTTATTGTTGAGTAGTATTGTAGTATTCCAGTGTATGGCTATAGTAACGATTTGTTTATTCATTCACCAGTTGTAGTATTTTATTTCTAATTTTTTAAAGTATTCTGGGAGAGAGATCATGAGCAAATGGTGGGGGGAGGGGGTATAGACGGGAAAAGAGAGAGAGAGGAAGGGAGGGAGAGGGAGAGAGAATGAGAATGAGAATCTCAAGCAGGCTGTGCACTGTCAATGAGGAGCCTGATGCAGGGCTCGAACTCACACCATGAGATCATGACTGAGCCAAAGTGAGACACTTAACTGACCGAGCCACACAGATGCCCCTGTTTCTGTTTTTAACAATTATGAGTAAAACTGTTACACATTTTTGTGGATCATACGTATATTCAAGATATTTTGGGGGGGGGGTTGGACATATGTTTTCATTTTTCATGGTAAATACCTAGGAGTGGGATTGCTGGGCTGTATGGTAAGTGCATTTCCCTTTATAAAACACTGCCTGTTTTTCAGAGTGATGAGTCTTTTTGCACATTTATCAAATGGGCTGTTAGCACTCTTAATTGCAAGCAAGAAAAATGGACTCTGGCAAGGGAACTTAGGAATAGGATATTACTTGGTGGTTCACAGAATCCCTTGGAGGGCTAGAGAGAGAGGCTCAGGAGTTCTGTATCTAGGAACATTATCCTAGGCACAGACACTAGAGTTTGAACTGCCAAAGCCATCAGGGGACACAGACACTGTAAGTTGAACTGCTGTATCTGGAAACCTGATAAAGCTTTAGGGCTGCTAGCACTTGCCTGGATGGATTCTCTGAAGACCTAGCTCTTTGAATCGCTCCTTTTTAATCACTTTCTGGAGTGGGTTCTGCTTCATAAGGTATGGGGGATCCTAAAACATAAGAAAGAGGGTTCACATGTGGGCCTGTTAAAAGAAATGACACATGTGTACCTCAGATATCTACCTCTGAGGTGGCTGTGATTAGATAAAATAATTTCCGTGCAGTGTCTAGAATCTATTAGGTGCTTTCCACTTAGTAGGGTGTAAATGCTCGTTTACTTACCTGTCTACTTCTTTCTCATCTGTCTTCTAAGAAAATGTTTATTAATTTTGAGAGAGACAGAGCACGTGAGCAGGGGAGGGAGGAGAGAGAGAGAGGGAAAGTGAGAATCTCAAGCAGGCTCCATGCTGTCAACGCAGAGCCCGATGAGAAGCAGGATCCATCCCACAAACCATGAAATCATAACCTGAGCCGAAATCAAGAGTTGGTGGCTTAACTGAGTCACCCAGGTGCCCCATCATCTGTCTTTTTAAAATAAATTTCTCATTGAAGTATAATGAAGCAGTGCATAAATCCTAAGTATATAGAGCTTGGATTTTACAATATGGATTTTCATGAAGTGAATTCATCCTTTTAACCAGTACCCAGAAGAAGAAATAGAGTATTACTAACTCACAGAAGCCTCTCTCATGCCCTCTCCTAGAAACTCCCCTCTTTCTCCTCCACTGGGTGATGGCTATCTTGACATCGATTCGTTTTGTCTCCTAACAACTTTATATAATCAAAGCTCTGTGTTATGTCAGGTATGTATGATTTCTTTCAACACTTTAGCATTCGTGAGCTTCATCCATGTTCTTATGTATGATAAGAGTTTATTTCATATTGATCTGTTGTATGAATATAACATTATCCATTCTACTATTGATGGAAGTGTGGGTTATTTCCAGTTTTTGACTAATACCAGTAGGTGCTCCTGTGAACTTTCTTGCACATCTTTTGGTTTACATATATACACATTTCTGTGGGTATGTAACATGGAGTGGAGTCATGGATCCTGTGTCAGTTTAGCTTTAGGAGAGAATGCCAAAAAGTTTCCTCAATTACTTCTTCCACTTTACACTCCTATCAGTAGTAGATGTGAGTTCCAGTTGGTTACATCTTTTTTGACATCTCTTTCCTTTCAGTAAGACTTGTACCCCAGGATAATACGTGTTTGATTCTACCTAATCTGCAATTCCATGTGTCTATTATATTACTAACTCTTTGATATGAAATTTCATATTTAAAAAAATTTCTGTCCTCTTAGTGTTAAGTACAGGATACAGAGTGTATATCAAGGGAAACTTGAAAGCAAATATGAACTATCCTTTTCAACAAGAGAGGATGTGTAGTAAGTACTCAGTGGAAGTTGCATGAAAAAGATAAAAGACTATGTAGGCTTGGATAATTGTGGCAGTTTTTGAGGGGAGAGAACTTTGTGATGACTGAATTAGAGGTGGCATGGGGGCGCCTGCGTGGCTCAGTTGGTTAACCATCTGACTCTTGGTTTCAGGTTAGGTCTTGATCTCATGGTTGTGGGTTCAAGCCCTGCATTGGGCTCTGTGCTGACAGCACCGAGCCTGCTTGGGATTCTCTCTGGCTCCCTCTCTCTCTGCCCCTTCCCTGTTCTCTCTCTGTCTCTCCCAAAATAAATAAATAAATAAATAAATAAATAAATAAATATTAAAAAAAAGTGAGTGGTGAGTTGGAAACAGTGGTGATAGGGTTGAATTAAGTCAGATGGAATCTGATTGGATTCTGTAGGTAATAGATAGCCCTTGTTAGTTTCTGAACTGGGAGAGAGAGTTAATGAAAGCTTTTTTGTTCTATGAATGAAGAATTGCATTTTTGTTTAACGGTGTGCCCAGCTCTTAGGAAAAAAGATTATAAAAAAGGGTTTGGGCCCATGATTGGACACAGATTAGACAAGGCCTGCTCTGGTATCTATTTGGTCAGCTTTATCTCTTAGTTTAGTTATTTCTTTAAAAATGGGGCTCACATCTGTTTTGTAAAGATTAGAACTGATATAATAACGAGAATGGATATTTTTCTTTTTCTCAGCATTTTTTATTCTCTGGCATTCTAAGATTTGGAACTTTAAAATGTATAGAATGTAATTTATGAAAGAAAGGACATTCACCTTCTGCCAGTGTCAATCCATGTGGCTAATGGTAGTGTTTCCAGAGTGTTTGGTCTACCTTCTCTCCTGCTTTGTTGTTATTTACTATAGCACCTTTGTTGTTTGGGTCAGGAATAAAAACTAAAGCATTTATAAAGTGGCATGAAGTATCTTGCCTCTGAAGGCTTCTACCATCAAGAGATGTCAAGCCTCATTTCATAACTTTTGTTAATTAAAAAGCACATAAATACAGTGTTTTTTAGAATCACATTTTTAGTGGAAGAAAATAAAACCAAGAAGAAAAAAACCTTGTAATGTTAAATCTGAGATGGAAATATCAATATGAACTTATGATTTAAAAAATGAATGTATTTACTTGATCTGTCTACTGAAAGGGCCCAGTACCCATGGCCTCCAGCAAAGAAAAGCATACCCGGTGCCCAAATAATTTGATTTTCAGTACTATTTCCCTCTAAAAGGAGTCTTGGAAAAATTTTCCTTGGATCTGGTTCCAGGTGTGGGACAGGGAAAGTGCTACCTGAGTCTGAGACATCTTGTATCAAAAAGGAAGGATCTGTCAAAGACTAGCCAGTTCATGTCCAGAGGATACAGGAACTCACTTGTAAAGCCTGCTAATGCTATTGGCCAAATTGGAGACAACTTGAGTATGCATGACAAAGAATGATGGTAATGGATATTGAATTTTAAGAATATTCTATTAGTTCATAATGAGTAGGGTGGGGAGGAAGGAAAGAGGTGTGGGGAGAAAGATTGTGCTCTTCTTTGCATAAAATGTCCAGAAAATAAATGTAAGAGGAATGATAAAATTAGAAAATCACCTTTTTGCATACCCCAGTGTAATTTGGTTCAGGCAAAGATCATTAATGAATGCAATTTATTGTTAGGAAAAAAGATATTCACACAGTTAAAGTATTAAAGTATCACATCAATGGTTACTTACTGCTTAAAAAAGGAAAATGATTTTACACTATGGAGATCTGGCATTTACCACCTTAACCAAGTGATTAAACTTAGGATCACCAAGCTGACATCAAGTATTTCCTGATTTGGTGCAGTAAGAACTGTGTAACATTACCTCTGGTTGTATTATTGCCAGAAATGAGGAAGTAATCAGAAATCACAGTGTGGGGCATTCCATAACATAGTTGACCTGGACTCCTAAAAAGACATTGACGTGAAAAACAAAAACAAAGGGACATTTTTAAATAAGCTTTTCCCCTTTGGTTACTTTGGAAGCTGTGTTTTCACAGTTCTTTTGATGGTTTTTTTTTTTTTAAAGAAAATTCATCAAGCATCTTTTTAAGTTATTTTTTTATTTAAGTGACTTCTACACGCAATGTAAGGTTCAAACTCATGACCCTGAGATCAAGGGTCGCATGCTCTTCTGAGCCAGCCAGACACTTCTTGTCATGCATCTTTGACTTGTTAGATTCCATTTTTACTTGATACCATTACTCTTTATGTTGACAATGTATGCATCTTAGAACACTTTAACTTCCTTTACCCTCATCTCAACACTATGTTGCTATAGCTGTGTACTTTATGTATTTAAACCCCACAAGTCAGAATTGTTATTTTTTGTAACATATGAACTGTTAACATTAATTTGCATTTACAGTTGACCCTTGAACAACACAGGTTTGAACTGGTAGGTCCCTTTGTATGTTTGGATACAGTATAGTACTGTAAGTGTATTTTCTTTTCCTTATCATTTTTTAAATAACACTTTCTCTAGCTTATATTATTCTAAGAGTACAGTAATTTCTATTACATACACAGTATGTGCTAGTTGAGTGTTTATGTTATTGGGGACATTTCAGGGCAACAGTGGGCTCTTAGTTCTTACGTTTTGATGGAGTCAGAAGTTATATGCAGATTTTCTACTGCAAGGGGAGGGTTAGCACCCATAATCCCTTGTGTTGTTCAAAGGTCAACTGTATGTATCACTTTCTTTGCTCTTCTCCTCTCTGATCTTTTATCTGTAATAATTTTCTTTCTACTGTAAGAACAGCCTTTAGAATTTCTTTTAGTACAGGTTTGCTGGTGGCAATCTCTTTTTTTCTTTCTTTTTTAAACCTTTTTCTTTTCTGGAAAGTACATTCATTTCTGAAGGATATATTCCCTGAATATAGAATTCAGTATTGCAAGTTACTTTCTTAAGCACATTGAAGATACCATTCCTCCATTTTCTGGGTTCCATTGTACATGTTGAGAGCTGTCAGTCTGCCCATCCTTTGAAGGTAATTTGTCTTAAGTTTTATAACAACCCTGTGGGGTGTAGGTTTTATTTTTGTTTGTACAGATGAGAATAGAAATACTCAGAACAACTTGCCACTGTCAAACAGTTAGCAAATGGAAGATGAAAAGCCATGTCTATTAGACATCAACACCTATTCTTTCCCCACTTTGCCTTACTGCCTGTCGCTAAAGAAAAGTATATATTCTTTTTTTTTTTAAAAGCTTATTATTTATTTTGAGAGAAAAAGAAAGAGCAAGTCAGGGAGGGGCAGAGAGAAAGAATCCCAAGCAGGTTCCCTGCTGTCAGCGCAGAGCCGGATGCGGGGCTCAAACCCACAAACCAAACTGTGAGATCATGAACCTAAGTTGAACGCTTAACCTACTGAGCCACCCAGGTGCCTCTATATTCATTTCTTCAACAGTATTTAAATCCAGTTCCTCTTATATGTATAACACTGGTACAGACTGAGGGAGATACCAGATTTTGAGAAATAATTCTAACCCTCAATTAATAGTTTGGAGAAATGCATGCCAAAACATTCAAGTTGCAATGAGTCAGTATATGGCTGATAGCTAAAATTATCGGTTTCAGTAATTACTGAAAGAGTTTATGCAAAGGCAATTTCACAATTCACGGGGAGTGTCAGAGTGTCCTGGAAAGGAGGTGGAATGTTGTCTGAACCCCAGGCAGAATTTGTTGAGGGTAGAGATTGTAGAGGCTGTTTTAGGCAGGGGCAAATCACATGAAGAAAGGCAGGGATGATGGTTTTAGGAGATGGCAGCACCATTGATTTGGCTCTAGCTGAAGATCGTAAATGTTCGAGATAAGATTGTTCATGAGATGGTGCCTCATTACGGAGAGCCATAAATTCCTCTTCTCTATCTTTTAGGTGACAGGGAGTCCTTGCGGAGAAGTTGGGGGTGGGGTGCTGTAATGAAAGCAGAAAGTATGCTTAGAGGGTAAGAGTTTGTCCTGATTCCATATTCCAACATCAGTTTCAGTTATGGCTCTCACTTCCTTGCTTACACTGTCCGTTAGGTAACTTTTCAAAGCCTCAGTTTTCCTTATTTGTGGATTTGAAATAATCATAGTACTCACCTCATAGTTGTGAGGATTAAATAAGTTAACATATGCATGATTAATCACAATTCTAGTTACCAGTAGAAGGAGTATAGGATAAATAGTATGGACCAAATTATTGTTTCATACCTCTGTACCTAGGTATAGGGAATATTAAACCTTTGGTAATGTATATAAAGCTATGTAATTCACTAGGTCATTTCACCATTGCATCACTTTTGTGATTATATATTATGTTTCATTTCTTTTTTTTTTTTTTTTTTTTTTACAAATAGTTTATTGTCAAATTAGTTTCCACATAACACTCAGTGCTCATCCCCACAAGTGTCCTCCTCCATGCCCATCCCCCCTCCCCCTATTATGTTTCAGTTCTAATCTGTTCCTCAGTTAATTCATTTTGTCAGTAACAATAATAGTGAAGAAAGCATTCCATGTTAAGAATCTGTAGTCAGAAGAGAGGGAAGGAGGTATTGTTAAGTCTGTGACAAAACAGTGTATCATAGGAGGAAGCTGTCAGTATGCCACAGGAAAGATGTAGGAATTGTACTGGTTGCTGAATTTAGAAAACATTTCTGGGTTCTGTTTAATATGGTCTCTTCAGGAAATGGTGTGTAACCTTAGGATGCTAACTAAGCTTCTGCCTTAGGTATGAAGAAACAAAACAAAACAAAAATGTTTTCTTTGTTAACATTTTTTTTCCAAGGGAAATTGTATAAAGCCATTGAAGCATCAGGACTGATGGCCTGGGAATGCATTTAAGTGAGGGCTCATTAATCTTTAAAGGGATAGAAGAGCAAACATATGTCAGAGAAACATTGTGGATTTACAATATTAAAATGCCAGTGTCTTCAAATATTGTCATAAAGGGGAATGGGAAGTGATTTAAGAATGGACACCACTTATGTATTTCTTTTAAGGTTAGAACAGTTCAGCATTAAACCAGATGCCTTTACCGGCAATACTCAACAAGTAGCTAATTGTAATTTTAAGTGAGGTTTAACTTCTAGTGACTTTATTAAAAATCTTGTAGATACGCATTATTGGAATGCTTTTGCTAGAGAAATTGCCTTTCAGTGAACATACTCTAGTCTAAAGGAACTAAACACATGGTGCAGTTTTTTGGATTGTATGTCAGATATTCTGTGGTCTCTACTAATGATTTGAACCTTTTTGTTTTAACTGGCAACTTTTTTAAAAAAGGAAAATTCTTGTAAATAGGGTCACATTATCCTATTTTCCATATTCTTTGTGTTTTCTATAAATTGGGAAGGGTATAACTTCATATATGATCCGTTTTTCTTGGAATAAGAGATTTTTTTCCTTTATTCCTCTTTGGTCAGCTTTCCTAACCTTTAACCACCCTGTTAACAGATAGTCAATTTATCCTTGTACTTGTCATTTTGATTAACTGTTTCGAAAAAAGCTCAGCTTCTAACAGTGACTTAAATGTTCTCATGACAGCATTATTTAGGATTGTATAACTCTCATTCATTATGCCAGTTTTGATTACTTTTTAAAAATTTATTTTGAGAGAGAACATGAACGCTAGAGAGCATGGGGGAGGGGCAGAGAGAGAGGGAGACAGAATCCCAAGCTGGCCCTGTGCTGTCATCGCAGAGCCAGCCCGATGCAGGACTCGAACTCTTGAGCCGTGAGATCGTGACCTGAGCTAAAGTCAGACGCTTAACCAACTGAGCCACCCATGCGCCTTGACAGTTTTGGCTCTTGAAGGTCCTTTTGAGCTGAGTTTGAATCTATTTAATGCTGAATGAAAAGCCTCATCTTACATTTTAAGTTATTGGATGATTGTTTCTTTCTGACCCCTTTAGCTCAATATTTAGTTGACTGACCGACCATACCTTATGAAACAGACAAGACAGGTATCTTGAAGGCACTTTAGAGTAGAGATCCACAGGTTTTGGAACCTAACAGATTTGGGTTCAAATTGTAGATTTACCCTTGTGACTTCCTCAAATGAGGAACCTTAAAATGGAGACTGACCATGAGCTGATAGAAATATCAAATTAGACGATTAAAGTATCTTGTACACACTGTGGAACATAAAAGTTCAGAAATGAAGTAACTGCATGTACCTATCCACAAGATAGGTCATGTAATTGTATATGCTCTGGTGGCAGTGTTTGCTATTTATATGAGCAGCTCCCTCAAGTGAGTTATCTGGGAATAAAGCACCTGTAGAATGAATTGCAGTTAGCATCTTGGTTGAAGTACTCTCTTATAAGCTTGAATTTACTTCCCAGCAAGCAAAGTGTGCATAGTAACTATGGTCATAGCACCTGCTTGGAAAGAGCCCAGTAGAGAAACAGCCCTCTCCTGGGCTGACAAGATTGTCTAAGTTATGAGTTTATGCTGCAGCTATGGAGAATGATGAAGAGGTGCTCTTAAGCCTCCCACAAAAGTACCAAGACAAAGTCATAATTGGGTCATCAGTCATTTATTCATTTGACCAATGTTTAAGAGTTTACTCTCTAGGTACTGTGATATATACAAGGAATACAGCAGAGAACAAAACATAATATCTGCCTTCAAGGAACATGTAGTTACAGAACTGATAAGTGGTGCAGCGTAAGGCAAAGCTAATATAGTGGGAGAATATGGGAGGGCTAAATAATTCAGTCCTGGTTGGGCAAAGGGTTAGGAGGGGGCAGAGGTCAAGATCAGGGAAGGCTGTGTGGGGAAGGCGCTAAGCTGAGAGCATAGTGACGGTAAAGGTTTTAAGAAGTTAAGGGTGGTATTTAAAAATTTTTATTCCAAGAGTTAAGCACCTCCTTTCTTTTTTCCTTTTCAAATATTAGTTTATTTTTTTTTTAATTTTTTAAAATTTATTTCTAGGAGAGAGAGAGAGAGACAGAGTGAGCGGGGGAGGGTCAGAGAGAGAGGGAGTGACAGACTCTGAAACAGGCTACAGGCTCTGAGCTGCCAGCACAGAGCCCCATGCGGGGCTCGAACCCACGAACTGCGAGATCATGACCTGAGCCAAAGTCAGATGCTTAACCGACTAACCCACCCAGGCGCCCCAAATAATAGTTTATTTTGAGAGAGAGGGAGAGGGAGGGAGAGAGAGAGAGAGAGGGAATGTCCCAAGTAGGCTCCATGCTGCCAGCACCGAGCCTGACAAGAGGCTTGATCCCATGCAATTGTGAGATCATGACCTGAGCTGAAATCAAGAGTTGGACTCTTAACTGACTGAGCAACCCAGGTAGGTGCCCCCAAGCATCTTATTTCTGAGAATAGGTTACTGAGTAAGCATGCTTGAGTCTAATTTTCAGCAAAAGTGGGAAATCAGGTTTTAGAAATCTTTTCTTTTTCTCATTGTTATTGAGGATCGGGAGGAAGTAGGCCTAACTTTGTGCTCTAGAAAAACTGTAGTCCAGAATCTCCCTTGGAAGCTGAAGGCTTTCTCTCTCATGGAGTTTTAACCATCACCAACAATGTACTTAGTTTCTATAATTTTGTTACAATAAATATTTGTTGATTCAGTGGCAAATGAGATTTATATGATTCTGGTCCCTAACCCACCTCCATCCTTAAAAATTAAGATCTGAGGGGTGCCTGGGTGATTCAGCTGATAAAGCGTCTGACTTCAGCTTGGGTCATGATCCTAAGAGTTGTGTGTTCGAGCCTTGTGTCGGGCTTTGTGCTGATAGCTCAGAGTCTGGAGCCTGCTTTGGATTCTGGGTCTCTGTCCCTTGGCCTCTCCTTGGCTTATGCTCTGTCTCTCTCAAAAATAAAAAGTAAAAATTAAATAATTAACTTCTGAAAGGCTAAATGATTAGGTGAGCAGTGTAGATAGTACTAAGAACACTGGGGCTTTGGAATCAGGCAGCTGCCTGAGTTATTTAAGTTACTACATAAATAAACATGAATTCGAATATATCTTGGCTCTGTCACTCACCCTATGGTGTGGGGCAAATAACTTAATGTCTTTGTTAAGAATGTTTAAAGACGTTGTTTAGTTTCAAAATGGTCTTGATGTGGATGGTTCTTCAGGGTCAAAGAACTCAAGACTCAGATAGTTACATGTTTGCTTTTCTATATACACATACATTGTGTGTGTGTGTGTGTGTGTGTGTGTGTGTGTGTGTGTATTTCACGATTCATAATATTTGTGTTTTGTTCTTCCTTAACTGTATAAGATAGGTAGATAGAGGTGTCACTACAGAAGAAATGAAATGGTGCTTTGTGGGGAGAATTGGTTTTAGACTTTGGTTGGGATGAAGGAAGACTTCCTGGAGATGTAGCCTTTGAGATGAGTGGGCTTTTTTGGTGAATACTTTATAGCAAAGTGAGTCATGAGGAGCTGCAGATTGTCAACTCTATAGACAGGTTTTCTGGTTTGAATCCTGGCTTTGCCATTGACTAGCTGCTTGATTCAGATAAGTTAATCATTCTTCTAGACTATCTCCTATATAAAATTGATATAATCCCATCTCTTAGGGTTTTTGAGGATTAAATGAAGTAATGCATGTAAAATGCTTAGCCAAGTGCTTAGCATATAGCAAGCATTGCTATTATTACTATGGCATCATTGTTACTCCTGATGGGGATTGAGGAGGCCTTTTTAGCCAAGAAAGAATTTATTCTGTTCTCCTGTCTTGATAAACTATCAAGTTTTGATAAACGAACCTAGTGGTTGTATTTTTCTGTTTCTGAATCACACACTGAATAATTGAGATTTAGACCATATTCTTCTTGAACTGCAGAATTTGTTGCAGACTGAAAAAAAAACACCAGTCACAAGCTCTGGTGTTGTGTTGCCATCCCTTGAGTTCACGACTCATTGTCATTGGTTTGGTTGGAAGGGTCATCTTCCCTGTTTATATAACACTGCAACTTCCAAAATCCTTGCACAACTGTTAGTCCTTAATCCTCAGAGTAGCCTTGTGAAGCACATGGGGTGGGAGGTACTATTTTTTGGGAGGCAGAATCCACAGGGCCAGGGGAAAGGTCTCTGTGGCTGTTGGTCGCCTTTCCAACACTAGATAGCCCTGGTCTCCTGACTTACATTCTCTCTCCCTGGTCTCCTGACTTACATTCTCTCTCTCTCTCTCTCCCTCTCTCTCTTTTTTTTCATATAGATTTTTTGTGAATAGACGTCTGTCTGTAGGCTTGAGTTTGCATTTAATTGCTGCCATTTACTAGTTGAGTGATCTTGTAAGAGTTCTTAAATTTATGAGTCTTTTTCCATCTGTCAGATGATGAGACTTTGAATCACTTTGATTGTGTGTGATGCTGCATTTACTTTGTGTAACGCTTTATGCAAATTGCTTTTATAATGTTGTAAGGTAGTGTGTATTAAGACAAGTTTATTCACTAATTGGTGTCTTATCTGCCTAATGGTAATACACGTAGGAAATACTCCTATTTCTATATTGCCTTTAATGTTTTAATCCTACTTATTTGAGGGTAAAATCCTTGATAGTGATGTGAAGGCTCTACCCTGGGAAAACCTGGATCCGGGCGTATTTGACAGGTGAATAATAACACTTCACAATATAACAATCAATTTTTCACATTATTAGTTGTGTTGCTTGGTCGGTCCCCTCTGTCTTTGTCTCTCTTTTGGTTTAGTATTACCCAGATGGTTAAACAATTTAAAACTTTCCAGCTAATAAATACATTATTTCAGAAGTTTGAAGTTTGTTTCCTACTGGAAATTCAGAGAAGGGGACTTCTTTTACATATGAAGATCATTTTTCATGTGTTTGTCAGTAATTTATATGCTGTTTTCCTCTTGAACCTCTCTCAGAGGTAGGTGAATGTAAAATTCTTAAACACCATATTGGTTGGAAATTACAAAATGCACAAATTGAGTAGAACAAATTGTTTTTATAGTCTTATTTTTTGAATGTTAAATATATATGTAGACACTTATTAAGTGGTTGAGTTATTATGAAAATCCTAAGTTTAAGTTTTCTGATAGCCAAGAAAATCTGCATTAAGGAAAAATTTTTGCACCTGTTCTTTTTCTGAACAGAGGTTTGTGAAAAAAATACTGAGGTTGGCTTGAAAGTGTCATTTATGAGTTATGAACTCTTTTTGAGTTGGCATCTGTATTTTAAGGGTTAGGTGAGAAACAAGTTGTCTTGTAAAATGCAAGGGTATTTTCAATGGATCATGGAAATTTTTGTTCCCTTTCCAGTATGTAGCGAGCTGAGAGTACTTATTAAATTGAAGTTTCGTGAATACTGTTGTATTGAGTGTGCCAGGAGTACAATCATAGTGTGTGACTTAGACATAATAACTGGCATAATAACTTAGGATACTATATCAGCAATTCATATTTTTAAAGTTATCCACAGTAGGAAAAATAGTATAACAGCTGTTTACAGTTGAGTAGATTTGACTTAAATAAAAAGAAAGTTATACTCCAATCAAGAAGATGAAAAGCCAGTCAGCATAGGCTCTAGTTAACATAGGCTTGGAAGCCTTTTTAAAAATTGGATATACTGTGGATAGAATTAGATAATGGATTAGCCATAATCCTTGTTTAGGACATGCTTTCATTGGCTCACATATAGCCTGTTTTTATTTTATTTTTAAATTTAATAAGCTCCTGTGAACCTACTACCAAAACAAAAGGATAGGTCCTTAATAATCTACATCTGATGTTTTAGGTTCTCCCAACAGCATTCCTCCACCTCACAGCCAGAATTCTCTAGTATCCTGATTTTATAGTTTTGTCACATCTTTTATGGATTCTCAGAAAGTATATATTTTTATTTTGCTTTTAACTTTACAGAAAAGACATTCTATATGTAATCATTTGAGACTTAGTATTTTTTCTTGATATTGTATTCCTAAGATTTATCCACATTGTTGCATGTCACTGTAGTTTTTCTTCACTTTGCTGGGTAATAATCCATTACTTTAATGTAACATAGTTTCTTCATTCATTCTCTGGTGAATGGACATTTTCCGTGTTTTCCAGGTTTTTGCTACTGTGAACAGTTTTGCTGTGATCATTTTAATACATGTCTCTTGTATACATGTAAGTTTCTTTTCATGTATACTGAGGAGTAAAACCCCTGGGTAATGGGATTATTCAGTTTGTGGACATTATGGCAAACATTTTTTCCTATTGTCAATCTATGAAAGTCTCTGTGGATATATCCTTTCCAACACTTGGAATTGTCAGATTACGTTTTTGCAGCTTCAGTGGGTAGAAATGGTATTTGTTTTTATTGGTTTTGTGATTTTTTTTTTCCTGTGCAATTCTCGTTCATAACTTCCATTTTTTCTTTCACCTGGCTTGTTTGTGCCTTTCTTTTGGATTTTAAGTTGTCTTTATATGTTTTTGGTACTTTTGTTGGAGTTATATATTCTAAAAGTCTTTTCAATACATGACTTCTCTTTTCACTTTCTTTAGGGTGTTTTTTTCTTTAATTTTTTTAGTGTTTGTTTTTGAGAGACCGATCATGAGCGGGAGAGGGGCAGAGAGAGAGAGGGAGACACAGAATCTGAAGCAGGCTCCAGGCTCTGAGCTGTCAGCACAGAGCCCAACGTGGGGCTCGAACCCACGAACCATGAGATCATGACCTGGGCCGAAGTCAGACACCCAACCAACTGAGCCACCCAGGCGCCCCTCTTTAGGATGTTTTTTTGATACCCAAAGTTCTTGATTTTAATATGTTCAAATATAATTTATTTTATGGTCAACACTTCTGTCTCTTTAAGGAATTGTTTGTTTTTCTTATTATATATGCCAATATCTGTTAACATTATAGTTGACATTTATTTAAAGGCCTGAGATTACAGTAGTAGGACAACAGAGAAGGAAGAATATAGCTTAAAATGTGAATACTACTCATTGCTCATCCCTAACCCCAAGAGAAAATAAACCCTTGTTAAAAGCTAGATTCACATATGTGCTAACTCAGGTTCCTAAGTAGAGATCACTGGTCAGCTGTCGTGATTTTTCTTAAACTCTCACCAGCCTATATGTTTCTTGAATGATTTACCTTTTTTCTGGACCTCATTACATGTTTAAAAAAAAATTTTTTTTTTCAATAATGACTACCGGTCAGAAAATGATTATGACCGTTCTGATCCATTTAGACAAATATTAAAAGGATGTTACATGAATATATTATTTATATTTGAAGTTACTTTTATTCATGAATTTAATAAAGCTTGAAGAAACTTGTATTAAAGCATTCTGCAATAAAACATTTTCAAAAATTATTTTTTCTATATTTTGGTTTTAAATTTCTAAGAGAGACTTCACTTAAATGCTGTTCTGTTATTCAGTTAGCTTGTCACGAGCATTTATATGGCAGGTGCCCATATCTCCTGTCACTTTTATATATGCACTTTTTTCTCTGGCAGATTTGAATTCTGAAACCTCCTCCCTTCCAGAGCATGGGTGCACACGCATATGCACACACACACACACACATACCCTGCTCTTTCACAGCCAGCTTTTTACATGTTTCTGCTGTTGGGGAAGTGTACACAGAATTTCTTGTGCTTTATTAACAAGGTTACGATTGTTGGCCATTACAGAAATAATGTGTATTTGTGTAGGCCCTTGTCAAGTGCTTTTATATGCATCTTCTCAGCTTTCCTAAAACCTGGGTGATTGGCAGGGCAGGTTATGGTCCTCATCTAGGCTGTGCTAATACTGAGGGTTGAAGACATAAAGTCAGCACTTTTCCTGGTACAATAAGGAGCTTAGTAAGTATTTGTTGGATGGATAAATGGATGAATGAATGAATAAATGGCTAGTTATTCTCACACTGATGCCTTTTGGATTATACCATTGCTTCATATTTAGCTATGTCCCAGCAGAAGTCTTGATATGTAATAGAAACTAAAATATTTATTGATTACAACTTGTGTTTCTGGCTTTGTTGGAGTATCTGGTTCTGGACTAGCCTTTCTGTCATTAAAAAACATGAAACTGGACAAAATAAATACGTGAGGCAACTCTTTCAGGCTTTGGACAACAGGCCTCTGATCTTGAAATTCGTAAAATGAGCCCCACAGTTTTGCCCCTGCTTTTTGCCTGAGAACAATTTCCTGAGCTGGAATCCAAGCAGAGCATGGTGGCCTGTGTTGAGTCAGAATTTGGGGCAGCCAAAATGGCTAGAATCCTTAGGGCAGGACACTGGAGAAGAGGAAGCTCTATGGGAGGGGTTCCCAAATGTTTTTGTGTATAGGTTCCTTGTGAATTATTGGTGAAGAGTTGGGGTGTTCATGGGGGAGAAAGGCCATAAGGTTTATCAGAGTGGCTGCCTCTGAGTTGGGAATGAAGAGATGCTAGAGGTTGTACAGCTGTGGGATATTGGAGCCCTGGCCCAGGCAGAATTGAGAGAGAGAGACCTGATCAACACCTTGGGCGTGTGCGTGGAATGCTAGAAAGACCATGAAGTAAAGCAAGGATTAGCAAAGTAGTTGCACAGAGACTGTAGGCCTGGCAAGCCTACAAGATTTACTATGTGGGGGGCACCTGGGTGTCCCAGTCAGTTGAGCGTCTGACATCAGCTCAGGTTGTGATCTCGATTCATGGGTTCAAGCCCCATATTGGGCCTTGTGATCACAGTGCAGAGCCTGCTTTGGATTCTCTGTCTCCCTCCTTTTCTGCCCTTCCCATATGTGTGTTCTCTCTCTAAAAAAAAAAAAAAAAATACACATTAAGAAAAATATTTGCTGTGTGGCCCTGTAAGAAAAGATTTTCTGATTTCTGCCCTAGGGTTAAAGCCTACTCTGAGCCTTCCCTATAAGCCTCTGATCCCTGACAAAACCTTCAGAGAAGACAGAAGAACTTGGAGATTGAGTTCTTCCAGGTTGTATAGAGACTTAGGAAACGTCTTAGGCTTTCCATAGTTCTCCCCTAACAAAAGTACTACTTGATCTTTTATTTAGAATTAGAATGTTTCTGGGCAGTATTACCCCCAGTAGTGTTTAAGACCTTCAAACACTGACAGTGACTTTAGCCTACACTCTCCAATACTTTGAAAGTCTTTGGTTATTCCCCTGGGTAAATCTGTATAGGAATATGTCTTGTTCCACTTAAGTACACACACTTCATAATCTTCTTTGATGGGGGAACTTTCTTGTATCTTTTATTCAACATCAATCTTTAGTTTAAATTGAAAAATTTGGTAATCCCCAAGGGCTAAAACAGCTAAAATAATTTTCTGCTTAAGAGGACCAAGACTCAGTTTTGTTTCTGAATATTACACATGTGGGCATAACTTTAAAAACATTTTGAAATTAAAGGGGCACTTAGGTGGCTCAGTTGGTTGAGCATCCACCTTTGGCTCAGGTTATGATATCACGGGTTTATGAGTTTAAGCCTTGCATCAGGTTCTGTGCTGACGTCTCTGAAGGTTTATCAGAGTGGCTGCTCCCAAGCTGGAAATGAAACAGAGACGCTACACCCAACGTGGGGCTCAAACTCACTACCTGTATCAGTCTTCTAAATCTAGCATTTTTAAGTATTTTTTCCAGTGACTCTTCTTAAATATCAGACTACTGTACTGTCTGTACAGTACTAGTCTTGTGATTTACATCATAGTGTATTTTAAAAGGAGTTTGTGAAAGGATTGAATTATAATATCAACACTTGTGCCAAAGATATTGAGCTGTTCTGAAAAGCTACTTGTCTTTTCTGACCTAGATACACAGTTTCCAACTGTGGCAGAGGATGCCAGAAAGAGAATGAGTGTTGGCAAGAGTCTAGAAATTAAATTATTATATTACTAAAGGATCTGATCTGTTTCTTAATTTTTAGTGCTGTTATATATGAAAAGTTATTCTGTATTGACATAATACTTGGTGAATTTATGCATTTTTTTGAGACTAAACCAATTGTTTATTTTGCCAAGGTGAAGAATGACTCCTATTTGTTCTAATGTTAAAAATTGGTCATTTTTAACATTACTCTTTGCTTATAACTGGATTGCAGGTTCTGAGGTTGTTTTGCAAAATTAACTAATTAAGAAAAATAATCATGTCCATTCTCTTTCCAGATACAGTTTCTTGGCCGTGTTCTGTTCTGTACAATGGCAACAAAAAGTCTTTTGAGAACTAGAGATACCCTTTGAAGCTTGTTTACCAAGGTGCTGGTTTACCCTTCAGTGTTAAGTGTGCTGCAGTGGGCACAGGCAGATAGAGAATACTTGAATTCTTAACTGTTTCTTGGCACATTCGTTACTCCTGTTTCCTTTTGATGAGGATTGTCACAATAAGATATGTAAATTTCAAATAGTCTGATGCTATCACAGCCTTTTCGTGAGAAGAAAATAAATAGCTACTGAGGCATGTACAGCTAGGTACTACTTCATACTTGATTGTGGTATAAAGGACTAGATTTCAGGTTGAGCTTTGAAGTTGTTTTTAATTAAAAATTTTTTAAAGTAGGCTCCACATGCAGTGTGGGGCTTGAACTCACAACCTCAAGATCAAGAGTTGTGTGTCCACCAATTGAGCCAGTCAGGCACTCCAGGTTGAGCTTTTATTTAAAAAAATTTTTTTAAACATTTATTTTTAAATTATTTTTGAGAGACACAGAGAGAGTGCAAGTGGGGGAGGGGCAGAGAGGGAGCAAAATCCGAAGCAAGATCCAGGTTTTGAGCTGCAGCACAGAGTGGGGCTCGAACCCATGAACCATGAGATCATGGCCTGAGCCAAAGTTGGACGCTTAACTGACTGAGCCCTGGCACTCCTCCTAGGTAGAGCTTTTAAAGATTACTGTGCAAAATTAAATATATACCTGCTCTTTGATTTATTCATGGGCACAGTAATGTGAATTGAAAAATACTAGAGACCTAAACCCAGTTCTAGAGATGGCTCTGCCAGTATATGATCATAGACACATCATTTAACATTTTTGAATATTTGTGCTTTCATATTTTCAAAGATTATGAGATAAATTCATACCATTAATTCCATATTTTACTACTTTTCAGGGGATTGTGAACATTGACCATGATGCTGTATGAGGAAATATTTTGAGAAATTCATTTGAGTTTCTCCTTTGTGCCAAGCATTGTTCTAGGTGTAGAAAACAAAGTAAGCAAAGATTTGCCAGTGATGAATCCTGTGGAGGGAAACAGGGTCAGCGAAGTCCTGGAGGAGGGGTTGCTATGTTCTGTATGATAATCAGGGATGGGCTTGTGGTAAGGATGTTTGAGAAGACAACTGAAGAAGTAAGAGGAAGAGGTATGTGCATATCTGTGGTAATAAATAGCAAATGTAGAGGCTCTGAGGAGGGGAATGTGTGAATTGTTTGAGAAATAGCAAGGATACCAGTGTGAATGGAGCATAGTGAAGGGGGAGCAGTGAGGGAGGAGACCAAATAATTCTTGGGAGTCAGATTATTAGGGATTTATAGGCCATTATATGAGATGTTTAAGCAGAGACCAAGCCCTTGGAAGGTTTGAGCAAAGAATAACATGACCTGACTTAAATTTTAAACAGAATGCTCTGGATGCTATTGCTCTAGGTAGAGAACAAGGTAAAGGTGAAAGATTTGGTGATGGATTAGACTTGTGATATGGCAGGAAGAGAGCTGTCAAGGATGACTCTTTTTGACATAGGCTGTTAGAAGGAGTTGCCTTCTCTTGAGAGAGAGAACACTGGAAGGAGCAAAGTTACCTTTTTTTTTGTAAGGTGGGTCAGGAATTGATTTGGGGGCATATTTTTAAATGTTTTGTTAGACATCCAGGTGGATATGTTGATTATGTATTTGAGTGTGAGTCTAGAACTAAGGGTGACATAAATTTGGTGGTCCTCAGCATATAGATGGTATTTAAAGCCTCAAGCCTGAATGAGCTTGCCAAATGAATGCATGTACAGTGGTGAAGGGATTCAGTGTGAGAGCTGAGTCCAGAGGCATTCCAGCATTTAGAGGTTCTGGAGATAAGAAAGAAAGGAGCCAGTGGAGTAATTTATGAAGTAGGAAGAGAACTAAGAGTGGAGTACTGGATGGAAGCCAAGGGAAGTAAAATGTTTCAGGAGCAGTCAGCTGTTTCACCTGTTGCTGAGAGGTCAACTAAGATGAGGACTGAGAATTGTACGTAGTATTTAAACACTATGGGAGTCCTAGGGGACCTTGGCAAGAGCTGTTTCTGTAGAGCATTGGTGTGAGAGGCTGATTGGGGTGAATTTAAAAGAGAATGGGAGGTGAGGAAATGGAAACAGAAGTGTAATCAAAGAATTCTGCTCTAAAAGAGGCAGAGAATTGGGTGTGGGGAGCTAGAGATCAAGGAAAGTTATTAGAGAGAGTATGCAGAGAGCAAGCAGTGGGAGTGATTACTGGAGCCATATTCTTGAGTAGGCAAAAGGGGATAGGATCTGGGAGAGTTTGAGTTGAGAGCTCCCCACTAAATAGGAATAGGAACAGTTCATTCATATGGGAATAAGATGGAGCAAGGTTGGTATTTTGCATGAAATAGAAAGCCGGATGAGCAGTCCTGTGTGAGGGTATGGGAGGGAGGTACAGGCATTTGAAAAGAGAAGAGAAGATGTGAAGTAATCAGTAAGAAAGTGAATGAGTTTTATTTTTTCAATGGGCGTTTAGCATCCCAGGATACCAAATGCTAGGAGTACTCACCTAGTCATTATGAAAACCAGGAAACTCTACCTCACATTTTCAAATTCCCCAGCATTGCAGTACCATCACTGTTTGAGAACTGTTGATTATTGGGCCTTTTGAGGATTGATTATGAATTTAGAAAAATGACCAATAAGCACAAACTGTGTTTTTTTACCCCTCCCTAGTCACATCCAGTTGACCAGGGTTATTGGCGTGGCATATCCTGGAGGGTTGGATTTAAGCAGAGTCGGAGTTTTGCTGGGAGAGGATAACAAAGGGAGTTGCTGGTGTAAATGGTGACACATTCTGGATTGTATAATTTCAGTTGGATAAAGACAGAAGTGAGGGATGAAAAGGGTGAGGGATTGTGAAAGGTGATAGGATTAAGGGATTATGGGCCTTGGTGAGGAATGGGTGTCTGAAATAGGAAAGAAGAAGAAAAGGTGGGAGGAAAGGAAAATAAGGAATGGAGAGTCCAGAATATTAGAAGGATCATCTATGTGGTTATTGAAATTGCTAAGAATTATGCCAGGAGAAGAAGTTGATTGTGTGTCAGTGAGCTAAGAAGTAAAGTCCTGAAGGAATGGGAGAGGGATTGGGGAATTAATCTGAGATGGGTGAAATAAGTCAAATAAATAATAGAATTTGTGTTTATGGAAGAAGAGTCAGAAATTTAAGTCACTGTGATGATGACTGCCATGGATATAAAGGGGAAGAGATGGTGACCTTTCCGATGGAAACTTCCTGGATTCTGCAATTAGGTGCTCTCTAAGGAAAGATAAGTCTAGGGTTGAATTCACATTTTTATTGAGCCTTTCCTGAGTGCAGGTCATTGTACTCGGTGCTATGGATATAAAGGCAAGTTATTTCATTAAGGAGCTTATGATAAAAATAACTGAAACGGAGTATTAGGAAGTTGAAAAAATGCTGGATGGCTCAAAGAAGGAAGGAATTGTATTCAACCCAAGCACTAGGTAAAACTTAATGGAGGGCTGTATATGAGATGGGACAGTAGATGAATAAATAGAACAATGACAAATCATGGTAGAGTAGAGGTTTCAGTCCAGGTAAGGGAAAGGTTTAACTTAAAGCTTAGCGTTACCACATTGCAAGGTGTTTGGGGGAAGAGTCATTATTCTCATTTTGGCTGAACTGCAGTGTGAGAGAAAGGACAGGGAACGGATTTCGTTCGTGTCGTATTATGGAGGACCTTGGTGCCACATGGAGTGGGTGAATGGAATGCTGGTCGCTTAGGTAATGATTAGTCATTGAAGATTTTGAAGGGGAACCGGATGTTTTCCAGGTACAGTTTCCCGTAAAGAAGGGCCGGAGTGGGGAGAGAATAGTGTAGGAGGGACAAGTTCCTATAAATGGTAAAACACGGCAGAACTCGATACTGTAGTGTACAGGACTTCAGAATATAGGTATCTTTGAGTTAGAAACATCCTTTGTAGTAAAGCAAGGACCGAAACTCAGGATTTCCATTCTCATGCTGTTATCTCTTTTCCTGTTTTTATTTCAAAGTGCTTGTCTTCTTTAGAAGTTTTCCTTACTTCACTTTCAGGACAGCACAGTTCTTTTTTTTTTTTTTTTTTTTTTTTCAGAGTTTGTTTATTTATATTTTAGGTAATCTCTACACCCAGTGTGGGGCTTACACTCACGACCCTGTGATCTAGAGTTGCTTGCTCTACCAACTGATTCAGCCAGGAGCCCCTGGAACAGCACAGTCTTATTTTATTTTCCTCCTCCCTTATTTTATTTTCCTCCTCCTTCTCAGGCTATTCCTTCTCTGACTGTAGTTGTGCCTCTTTCCTTCTGTGTTCTCCCATTTATTAGTATACCTCCTCTCTTGGTGATGTTGTGGCTCTACATGCTACCTTTATGCTGAAAATGACCAAATTTATATCCTGATTCAGACCTCTCTTCTAAACTGCAGGTTCATACCCAGTTGACTACTTAAGATATCTAATCAGTGTCTGGAATTCAGCATGTACAAAGATGAATTCCTGAGCTTAATCCCAAAACTTACTCTCCTTGCACCTTTCCTAACTCATCTGCTCGAGCCAAAAACCTTAATGTTGCTCCTCATGCCTCCAGTTCACTCAACACATCCCTTTTGCTAGGAAGTCCTGTCGTGTTTCCTTTCAGAACATATACATAATCTGATGACTACACCTCCTAGTGGTCTCCTTCCTTCCACCCTTGTCCTCTGTATTATGTGTTTCCACATGGCAGTCATAGTGATCTTTAAAAGGGGCACCTCAGTTTGTTAAGCGTCTTGACTCTTAGATTTCCGCTCAGGTCATGACCTCTAGGTTCATGAGATTGAGCCCTGTGTCGGGCTCTGTGCTGACAGTGTGGGCCTGCTTGGGATTTTCTCTCTTTTCCCGTCTCTCTGCCCCTCTGTGAGCATACGCTTTCTCTCTCAAATATAAACATTAAAAAAAAAATAAAAAATATGAGCCTGATAATTATCACTTCTCTGCTCAAAACCCTGTAAGAGTTCCTCATTACAGAGTGAAAGCCACAGTCTTTAAAGTGACTAGAAGCACCCCCTGTATTCGGAGCTGACAAACTATGGTCCATGGACCAAATTTGGCATACTGCCTGTTTTTGTATGACCTGCAAGGTAAAATGGCTTTTATATTCTTAAATGATTAAAAATTTTAAAAAATTTGATATTTTGTGAGGTGAACATCATGAAATCAAGATTGCTGTGCCTGTAAATAAAGTTTTATTGGAACACAGCCCATTTGTCCGTATCTTGTCTGTGGCCGTATTTACACTGTAAAGGCAGAATTGAGTGGTAAAGACCTTATGGCTCGAAAAGCCTAAACTATTTAATACTAGTCCTTTAAGGAAAAAATTTGCCATCCTCAGTGCTAGGTGATCTGGTCCTCACTCTTACCCCTCTGTCCTCGGTGCCCTTTTCTCCCTCTATCCATCCACTGACTTTGGCCTCCTAGTTCTCCCCCTAACCAGGCACATTCTTCCTTTCCCTGCCAGGAATGCTCATTCCACACATGTGCACTTGGTTATGTCCCTTACTTCATCAGTTCTTTGCTCAGGTGTCACCTCAGTAAGGGCTCACCATCTGCAAGATTGCATTTCCCTCTATACTGCCTTAACACACTTGCACTGCCCCCTTCTTTCTTTTCCATAGCACTTCCCACCTTCTAACATACTGTTTAATTTACTTATTTTTGCCTGTATGGCTTTGCTGTTTTTTCCTCTCTGCTCTTAAATAACAAAGGCAGGGATTTTCGTCTGTCTTGCTCACTGATGCATCCTAAGTGCCTAGAATAGTGGCTGGCGTATTATAGATGCTCAATAAAGACTTGTTGAGATGCATTGAACTCTTGGTTCTTTCAGCAAACGAGCCATCTAACTGGGTGGGTACAGTTCTGTCATGTAACTGTTCTGTCAAGGATTAGGAAGTACTGGTGTCTGTTTATTTCAGTGAGAAGATATGTTTTCCTATTACCACTTCTTTTGGTTACTTGCTAACATCTTTTACATCTTGCTCAGGGACAGTTAAGTATTCAGAAAGTGTTCTGGTTCAACGTCGCTAGCTCCTACAGCCATTCTGTTAGGATTGTAGTCATGCATACCACTCTTGTTTAAACTGTTAATTGGGAGTGCCTGGGTGGCTCAGTCAGTTGAACCTCCGGTTCTTGGTTTTGGCTTGAGTCTTGATCTCATGATTTGTGAGTTTGAGTCCCGCATTGGGCTCTGTGCTGATGGCATGGCACCTGCTTGGGATTCTTTCTCTCTCTCTCTCTCTCTCTCTCTCTCTCTCTCTCTCTCTCTCTCCCTCTCTCTCTCTCTCTCCTCCTCTCTCCCTCCCCTTCCCCCCCCCGTCTCTCTTTCTCTGCCTCTCGTGCATGTGCTCTCACTCAAAATAAATAAATAAACTTAAAAAATAAATAAAATCTTAAAAAAACAAAGCCCTGTCAGTTGATAAAGGACCTTTTGACATGAGCCCAGTGTTGGAAGGCTTCAAATGACATGGTGGGATTGAGCTTTTCCATCATTCTAGGTGTTTTGGGTAGGGATGAATAGCCAGATTTTTGGACTAGGTATATGTAATTTGTAAGTTTTTTGGTTTAGCTTTTCCTTACATACCTTTTTAGTGTAGAAAATAAACGGGAATTTCCAGAGGAAAATTTTGAAATTCATTGTTCTTTTTATTTGTGTGTGTGTGTGTGAGAGAGTGTGTGAGAGAGAGAGAGAGAGAGAGAGAGAGAGAGAGAGAGAGAGGGGAAGGGGGTGGGGGAGGGGGAGAGAGTCGGTGGGGGGGGGGCAAAGCGGGCTCCATACTGAGAGCAAACAGACTGATGCAGGGCTTGAACTCACAAACTGTGAGATCATGACCTGAGCCAAAGTCAGATGCTTAACCAATTGAGCCGCCCAGGCGCCCCTGAAATTCAATGTTCTTTTTGTTTGAGTATTATATATAAACTCAGTGCTACCATGTAGAGAACATTTATTTGGAGGTATATGGGGGAGGAGTATTTGCCCTTTTGTGTGTCTGAGTTGATTCACACCCTGTTGATTTTTCAATCATAGTGCTGGGTACAGAATAGACAGTTAATTGGTACATATGTATTTGCTTGTGAATCTCATATAATTTATCTTACAGTGATCTTCTTGGTGTATCAGTGAGGTCTTTTTCTAATTTTACCTTACCCATTTTTTTTTTTTTTTTTTTTTACAATTTATTGATTTATTTTGAGAGAGAGTAAGTGTGTGCGTGAGCAGGAGAGGAGCAGGAAGGCCGGGGGAGAGAGAGAGAGAGGGAGAAGAGAATCTCAAGCGGGCCCCATGCTGTCAGTGCAGAGCCCAATTGGGGCTCGAACCCACAAACGGTGAGATCATGACTTGAGCGAAAATCAAGAGTCTGACATTTAGCCAACTGAGCCACCTAGGTGCCCTATCCTTTTCCTTTCTTTTAAGTTTATTTATTTTTGAGAGAGAGAGAGAGAGAGAGGGAGAGGGATTACAGAGCGTAGAGGCTGACGCAGGGCTCTATCTCATGATTGTGAAATCATGACTTGGCCTCTGAGACCTGAGTCGTTCTCTTAACTGACTGAGCCACCCAGGTGGCCCAAAGCCTTTCACCTTTGAAGGTCAGTTATCAAAGATAACACCACCACCAAGAGTATGATTCATGAAAGAAAAAGTTGGTGAGTTGGACTTCATTAAAATTAAAAACTTCTGCTCAATGAAAGAGTGTTAAGAGAATGAAAAGACAAGTCACAGGGAGATATTAATATCTTTGCATAACACATATCTCAGAAAGGAGTGGTGCCCAAAATATACAGTAACTCTTAAAACTAAAGACCAAGAAAACAGGGGCACCTGGGTGGCTCAGTTGGTTAAGCATCCGACTTCGGCTCAGATCATGATCTCATGGTTTGTGGGTTTGAGCCCCACGTTGGGTTCTGTGCTGACAGACAGCTAGCTCAGAGCCTGGAGCCTGCTTCAGATTCTGTGTCTCCCTCTCTCTCTGACCCTCTGCTGCTCATGCTGTCTCTCTCTCAGAAATAAATTAAAAACAAAAAAAAGTAAATAAAATAAATATCCATTAAAAAAAAGACCAAGAAAACAGACAACCCAATAAAAAAAATGGGTAGAAGATCTGAACAGGCACCCCACCAAAAATGTACAGATGGCAAATAAGCATATGAAAAGATACTCAACATCCTATGTCATCAGGGAATTTCAAATTAAGCAACAGTGAGATACCACTATTAGAATGGCTCAAGTTCAAAACTTTGACAACACCAAATGCTGATGAGGACGTGGAGCAATAGGGACTCATTTATTGCTAGTGGGAATGTAAAATGGTATGGCTGTGTTGGATGAAAGAGAGTCTGGAAGTTTCTTACAAAGCTAAATTAAACATTGTCTTGCCATATGATCCCATGATCATTCTCCTTGGTATTTACCCAAATGGGTTGAAAGCCTGTATCTACACAAAAATCTGCACACGAATGTTTATAGCAGCTTTGTTTATAATTGCTAAAAGTTGGAAGCAACCAAGATGTCCTAAAGTAGGTGAATAGATAAACTGTGGTCCTTCCAGATGCTGGAATATTATTCAGTGATAAAACGAATTGTTATTCATGGAGGAATCTTAAATGCATGTTGCTTAATGGAAAAAGCCAATCTGAAAAGACTGTATGATTTTAATTACCTGACATTTGGAAGAGAGAGGGTTTGAATAGGTGGAACATGGGATTTTTAGGGCAGTGAAACTGTTCTGTGTGACTCTGTAATGGCGGATGCACGTCATTATACATTTGTCAACTCCTAGAATGTACAACACAGAGAACCCTAATGTAAATTATGGACTTTCATTTATAATGTTGCACAAACACTGGTTGTTCATCAGTTGTAACAAATGTATCACCCTGATGTCAAATGTCAATAGTATAAAGGAGAAACTATATGTGTGTGGTACGGAGAAGGGGTACATGGGATTTTTTGTATTTTTCACCCAATTTTTCTATAAACCTAAAACTCTAAAAAAATATCCACTGATTGAAAAAGCAGTGCTTGAATCCCCAGTAGCTGGTGCACCTGAATGTCTCATAGTTAAGCGTCCAACTCTTGATTTTGGCTCAGGTCATGATCTCACTGTGGGATTGAGCCCTGGGTGTTAGTCTCTGCACTGACATCCTGGAGCCTGTTTGGGATTCTCATTCTCTCTCTCTCTCTCTCTCTCTCTCTCTCTCTCTCTGTCTCTGTCTCTGTCTCTGTCTCTCTGTCTCTCTCTGTCTCAAAACAAATGAACAGACATTAAACAAAAAGAATAGTAACTGTCGTCTATTAAAAAAAATGATTAAAAAAAGTAATGCACATGCTTATACTTTTCACCTGCTGCATAAAGCTACTCTTACTTAGTAGAGCACACCTAATATTTTTCTACACTCTGTTTTTTAAATGTACACATAACTCTTATATCAACAAAATGTCTTATTTGATATTTGAGGGCTTTTTTCATCCTCCTGAAGCCATTTATTGAGTGTGTACTATTTGGCAAATACTTTTAGGTATTTTTTATTTAGTTTAAGGTGGATCCTGTTTACCCCATTGCAGAGGTGACAAAGCTCTGGCTCAGAGAAGTGACATGGCAATAGGCCCATTTGGCTCTAAAGCCTATGTGCTATACAGACCTGGTAATTCACATAGATACATTTTTTTGAAATTGCTAAAGTTTAGCCCCTAACATAAGTGTAAGTGCCTTTAGAGTGCAAAAATATTATTGAAAAAGATTGTCTAGGTTTAAATTGGCTTTACTGTGTACTTCTGCTTTGTGTTTTCAATTAAGTTATATTACCTCTTTATGCTGTAGTTTCTTTATGTGTTAAATGGAGATAGTAATTGAAATTGTTGTGAGGATTAAATGAGTTAGTATATGAACAGCTCTTCGAATGATGCCCAGTACAGAATATGAGTTACATAAATGTTACGTATTAATTAGTAGCAGAATTTCATTTCATAGATAAAAGAAACTGAGATCCAAAGAAATGAAATTATTTTCTGAGACATGTAACTTTCTAAAGTCACTTAGCTATTAAATGGCAAAGTTGAGTTTTTTTTAAATTTCAAGGCCAGATTTTTATCTACTGTTAATTTTTTTTTTTTTTTTTTTAAGGAAAACTCTTGACTCTGAATTTGGTTCTGGACCAGAGGCCTTTGTCCTTGATTAACTAATCGAGGCCTTAATATCTGTAGTTGTTTTGTAAGATATGGGGTGGGTGGAGTTGGGCCAGATGATTTCTAAGTTGCTTTTACAGCACCAACAGAATATGATTTTTTTTTTTTAATGTTTATTTATTTTTGAGAGAGAGAGAGAGAGAGTGAGCAGGGGAGGGGCAGAGAGAGAGGGAGACACAGAATTGAAGCTGGCTCCAGGCTCTCAGCTGTCAGCACAGAGCCCGACGCGGGGCTTGAACCCACGAACCATGAGATCACAACCTGAGCCGAAGTCAGATGCTTAACCGACTGAGCCACCCAGGTGCCCCCAACAGTATGATTTTGAGATATGTTGTTTCATTAGAGATTATTGAACTATGCTGTAAGTCCTGAAGTTCCCCGAGCTGCTTGATGCATTCATAGGCTGATTACTCTCTATGCTAAATGAAGAATTCTGTATTTTGATACTGGTGATCCACAGTTTCTCCACTACATCAGTTTTTTTTTAATGTTTATTTTTGAGAGGGAGAGAGCAAGCGAGCACAAGCAGGGGAGGGGCAGACAGAATCCATTGCAGGCTATAGGCTCTGAGCTGTCAACACAGAGCCCAATGTGGAGTCCAAACCCCTGAATGGTGAGATCATGATCTGAGCTGAAATCAGATGCTTTAACTGACTGAGCCACCCAGGTGCCTCAGCTTTTTCTCAGCATTCTTCTTTGCTTTCAATCTACTTTCTTAATATAGTTGAATTTTTGGCTTTACCTTTTTACAGAGTGAAGCATGTGAACTTTGCTATCAGTTCTCAGCTGAACACATAACAGTCTTTTTTGGTTGCTGGATTCACAGCTAAATACTAAATGGTTGAATCTGCTAGAATGGTGGAGTAGGGTTGGGAATGGGAAATGCTAGACTTACTTGTGTATTTCAGTCTGTATACAAATGGATCTTTGAGATGTGTCTTACCATGGAATCATGTTTCAGGTTGATTTTTAACTTCTTTGTATGAAAACACCTTAAGAATTGTAGCATGTGTGTGTTCTCTCCTTTGTGTGATATGTATGATAAAGTAAATCCCATTGATCAGTTACATAATTTTTTTTTAATCGAGCTTCACTAGCTTCAGGTGGATTTTGTAGAGTCGGGGAAGTTGGTTACAGGATATGAATAGTTTTTTATGTAGGTCACAGCTGAGTATCATTTGACTAAAATGATGGGTCTATTTTTTCATGTGCAGTATTGGGGAGTGTTAAATGTTACACCTTTAACTTTCCTGGTCCCACAAATTCAAAAAGGATTTTTTTTTCTTTAAGAGAGCAACTGATAGTCTTAGGAAACTGTTACAGACAAAAGTATGGGGGGGGGTTACTTACTTAAAGGACATTTAAAGGAGAGATACTGAGATGAAGAGGAAGCTGTTTTGTGTTTATTCTATGGTGTATAAATAATTTCTGATATCCATGTAGCTATGTGTTCTGTTTTGATGGTTGTGCACTCTTTCTCTCTTATAAAACATCTTAGTTTATAATTTATAAAGATTTAATCAGTGCTCGGAAGAGTTTACTTTTACCCTATCTGGAATAAAATCTCATAAAGATGGAGTAAAGGGGTAATAGTAATTAGGCCTCTGGGCAGAAAAACACAGTAGGATTTTGATGAGAGTCATCCATGGGTAACTAGAAGTTAGGATCTAATGAATATTGAGAAGTTTGGCATAACAGCATATATAGGCTGAAATCCAGGAACAGGGTCTCTCAGGAGTTAGGGGAACAGAGTCAAAAAAGCATTCTGAATTTTAGGCCTAAAAATTATTAAAGAAGAAACATTGTGCCAACATGTATTGTCTGATGGCAATATTAAATGGAAAAGCTTCACAGTTTCAGTTAATGGTGGTATTATATTTTCAGGTGGATTATCTACTTTTTAAATAGGTCTGGTTAATGTTAATTTCTTTTTTTAAATAAATTTTTTGTTTTTTTTTAAAGAGACAGAGAAGAAGAGAATGTAAGCAAGGGAGGGGCAGAGAGAGAAGGAAACATAGAATCAAAAGCAGGCTCCGGGCACTAAGCTGTCAGCACAGAGCCCGACACAGGGCTCAAACCCACAAATTGCAGGATCATGATCTGAGCCATCGTCAGACCTCAACCGACTGAGCCACCCAGGCGCCCCCGTGGCTAATGCCAGTTTCCAATTGCATATCTCATGGTTGATGGTAACATTGTGCCATCATCAATACGAATAGTAGTATTACTTTTTTAGGTAGTAGTTCTTTCTTTATTTTTTATTCTAAATTTTTAAAAAATTATTATTAAAAAATTTTTTAAGTTTAGTTTGGCAGAAAGAGAGGGTGCTTGGGAAGGTCAGAGAGAGTGGGGGAGAGAGAAAATCCCAAGCAGATTCTGGGCTGTTAGTGTGGATCCCAGCCTGGGGCTCCATCTCATGAACCCTGAGATCATGATCTGAGCTGAGTTGGACACTCAGCCAACCGACTGAGTCACCTAGGCGCCCCTCAGGTAGCACTTTACTGAATCTGTATCTGTTAATGTATTTATCTCATTGAGTGCAAGTCAGCCAGCTGCCACATTGTGGCTACCAGGAGAGTTACTTTTTTGGCTATATCACTTAGGTTCTCGGCCCCAGGCCTTCAAAAGATATATTTAGGTTTTTGTTTGAAATGAGGTCATTTTCCTCTGTAAAGATTATTTCCTTTTAGTCAATAGCATGTTTATTAGCTCCACATTCAGATATGAAACTACTTGTACATAAGCATTTTTGAAAAGTTGTTTTTCTTTGTCTCTTGTAGGTGTATTCCAGAAAATAAGTCTTCAAACATCTTTGCCATATTGACTTTGAGCTGTCAGGGGACTCAGGCTTATGAGGAGGTACTGTCACACAAAACAGTGTCTACTGAAGACGACAAGAAAGTGGGGAAAGGATTGGAAAAAGAAGCTAAAACACTATAGAAAACCATGGTAGGTATTCTTCATGTTTCCTTAATTTATTTCTAAAAGATTCCAGTAGTTTAAAACTGGAAATGTTAATAACGAGGGCAAGTGAAAAACAGTGGTGTTAATTTTTGGCTCTCATGCATCAGATAAAACACTACTCCACTACTTAAGCAAAGCCAATGAGTTCAGATTTATTATGTGCCCTTTAAACCACAAGATGGAGCCCCATGAGCCTTCAGGCCATAAATTATTAAATACTCATAAATATTTTCTAATAAAACTAGTGTTAGCAAACTGACAGAAGGATGACTTAGGTGACCTTGAACTTGAAATTATGTAATTTTTCACTAGTCTTCTCCCTGAAGTTTAGTTTTTTCCAGTGGAAATTAAAATTCTTGAACTAGTCCTTTAATGAGTTTTGTGAATGGTGTAGGAGTTTATGAAGTTCGAGTGTTGAACTCAAAAAGTCACCTTTTTCCACATGCTTTCAAAATAACAGGGTCAAGTGTTGAGTGTATTGGGGGTCACTGAACCTACTCTCAAGGAAACCTTGCTTTTTGTGAGAAGTTCAGACTCAAATGAGATGTTAAATGCGGTCATAACCTTTGGTGCCTAGTGTATCAACTGGTAAAATGTGTTGAATTTTTTCTTCTAGTATTTTGTTTCTGGAGGATGTTGTGTGATTTTTTTCCCTAAGTATAAGTGAGAGAAAAGGCTTAAAAAAGATGTTATAAGTGGGAGAAAAAGCACAAAAATATTAATCATCAGTATGTTTGAAATATGTTGTTTAGCAAGCCTGATGGTATTTCTTTAAGTGTTAGTTGATTTTTTAAAAAATTGTTCTATGGATTATAACTTAGTTGGTTTGCTCTTTAGAAAAGAAATTCTCCAAATATTTTAATTCTGGATGGTAGGAGCAAATGTTAGTTAACTTGGAGTTTTCTCTGTCATTGAGTTTTGGTTGAGGTGTAAGAAAGGACACTGGGGCTTATGTTTCTTTGAATATGACACATTTGCCTCTTCAGCTTATTTATTGATTATAGTCTTGATATTTCACAATTTAAATGCTTTTTAATATTATTTGCCATAGTTGATAAAAAATTCCTTTCCTAATTTATTCATTTTAAATTTAGCTTAGATTTTCTGGTGTAGGAATTTTGTTGACATGATTTAATTGGCTGGTAGGTGTTTTCCAGTTTCTCCTATTGCTTTACTTCTTAGATCTTAGATTTGAATGGTAACTTTCTGTTTCTGCATATTTCTTTCCAATTTAAATGTTTAAATCTTTAAACAAACCCATTTGGACCTTGTTGGGGCAAATAAGATCGCCCTCCCTCCCCCCCTTTGTTTTATTTGGTAATACCTCTTACTCTCCCTTTCATCATTGTTTCATGCTGCTTGCCCTGTCACATCCAGTAGACTCATGGATTTAACATTCTTGGATTTAACATTGGCAGTCTGTGTCATTTGTGAAACACTAAAGGTTTGCGGTAGATAGCAATATGGAATTTTGTTAAGGTGAGGCCAGTATGTAGGATTGAGTAATTTAGCTAATTAAGTAATTTAGTAACTCACCATACAACTAAGTGACAGAGAAGATCCGAAGTTAACATCCTTCGCCCAAGGACGTCCTTCGCCCAAGGTTGCCGGCCATTCAGAACTAAGAAACTAGTAAATTTCTTCTTGTCTAAAGAGCAAGTCAAGTAATTTAGTAATTTATCCCCAGAACAACTTAGCATCTCCAGTTTGTTATAGGTCTGTTTTGTTTTCTTGTTACTTATTTTGGGATATGTGAGTAAATCCCAAGAAAGGATGAAAAAGTTTGTTTCTTGGAGGCAAAAGGCTCTAGTTAGAAAACTGGTTGTGGACTTTGAGCAAGGAAAAAATCTAGACAGAAGTGACTTTTATGTAGGAAAAAAGAAAGCTTTGTGATTGATTTTCATCCTTTTATTATATAAAATTTGAGGGTTTCAAAGGATTATTTACCTTTATAGTTTGCTTCATTTTATAGGGGACAGTAATACTGTAGCATTAATTTACTGATGTCCAAATTAGTATGATTTTTAAACATTAATACACAAAAACAAGAAAAAAGAGACAGGTGACTGATAAAGAATTGAGAATTTTTTATTTTGTGGTAGACTTTAAAACAAAATATTTATCACCTACTAGCACATAAAAGTTCATATAAGTAAAGACACTATAGCTGCCTTTTAAATGGAATACTTTGGCCTTTATGGAAACGAAACCATCTTATCCCTGTTTATTTTTCAGTGTGCCGGTACAAGTGCCTTCAGGGTATTTGTAAATTTGGAAATATTCAGAGGTTTTTGGAAGTGTGACTCATGAGTGTGAAGGATATACTGCATTAAATTTTCATGAAATTCATTCTATTTCTAGGCTCTAATCTGCTCCACTGATTTCTGGGCCAGCGTGTCACTTTAATTATTGCTTTGTAAATTTTTGATACTTGGTTTCAGTGTAATTGTACCACTCATCCATCTTTGTAGAATATTTCTTGATGGTTTCATTGATTTTTTTCCCCCAAATGAGCTTTAAAATGATTTTTGTTGAGTATTAAGTAAATCTATCTTGAGAGGATCTTGATTGAGAATGTAATACATTTGTAAATTACTTTGAGAAGTTGATTCTTTTACAGTATGTATTTTCCCCATTCTGGAATTTGGAATGTCTCCTACGAACCTATTTTAAAAATCAAGGCCTTGTACCAAAGGGTCGGGGCGCCTGGGTGGCTCAGTCGGTTGGGTGGCCGACTTTGGCTCAGGTCATGATCTCACGGTTCGTGGGTTCGAGCCCCACATCGGGCTCTGTGCGGACAGCTAGCTCAGATCCTGGAGCCAGTTTCAGATTCTGTATCTCCCTCTCTCTCTGACCCTCCCCTGCTCATGCTGTGTCTCTTTTCTCTCTCAGGAATTTAAAAAATAAATAAATAAATAAAGTCAAAGGTTTGAATGCTGAATAGTAAATAGATTTCTAATGTGATCTATAGTTTTTCTATAGTACTGACACATAGCTTTGTATTTTATATTATTACTATATTATGAAGTCTCAATTTTTCAAAGGTGCAGAAGTCTTCAGCAGTTTGGAAAGGAGGGAGTGGTTATCATGAGTCACCATCATGCATTTCTAGATACTTTCTCAAAGCTAGGAAGTATGTGTTTCTCATAGATGATGTGTGTGATACAGATGACCTTTTTTGAAGTGGTATTCAAAACACTAGATTCGAGCTAACGGGTAATGTACATTAAAGCAAGAGTAACCTGGATGAATCTTAACCAAAACATGAATGAAAGGTCTCTTATTTTCTTTCTTATTTTTTTAAATGTTTGTTTATTTTTGAGGGTGTGTGTGAGAGAGAGTGCAGGGAATGGATAGAGAGAGAGGGGAGAAGTCGGATCTCTCTGACAGCAGAGAGCCCAATCTGGAGCTTGAACTCAGTAACCGTGAGATCGTGACCTGAGCTAAAGTCGGATGCTTAACTGACTGAGCCACCCACGTGTCCTGAGATCTCTAATTTTCTGATGTGGTTCAGTAGAATACTTCGTATTCCTGTGCAATTTTTTTTATTGTCTCAACATTAATTGTTTCACAATAGTTTGACAGTTAATGACTATGCTTTGACTTAAATATGTAATATTTGTGTATTATACTTTTCAGGTGATATTTCTTTTATTGAAGTAACTTTTCTTTCTTCTTCTGACAGAGATCTATTAGATCTTTTGCCAACGATGATCGCCATGTTATGGTGAAACATTCAACAATCTATCCATCTCCAGAGGAACTTGAAGCTGTTCAGAATATGGTGTCTACTGTTGAATGTGCTCTTAAACATGTCTCAGATTGGCTTGATGAAACAAATAAAGGCACAAAAACAGAGGGCGAGACAGAAGTGAAGAAGGATGAGGCCATAGACACCTATTCCAAGTGAGTGTGGCCTGACCTCTGTGATGCTTTACTGCTGTGCTCAGAAAAGCTCAGGGTCCTGTTCCTCTGGGTTATGTTAGGTTTATGGTGCTCTTTAGGTTTTCTCCTTTAGATGACTGTAGACAAGGAAGTAAATGTTTGTGGAATTTTTCTGAGTTACATTTGAAAAGAAAGCAAGAAAGGAATAATAATTAGACCAGGAAAAGAAGATGGACTTGTTCAGGATGCCTTTTGAGAGTGCACCAAGCCCTTTAAAATTGCCATTTCTGGAGAATATGAAATGTCACCTTTTTCATGTGTTGGTTCAGCCTCCTAAATTCAGAAATAAATAGTTGTGTTTTTGGTCTCTGGGGAAATCATAAAATGTCATTTTTCTTTTTTTTTAGGTATTTAAAAGCCCTGGGGGAGAAGAAAGAATGCAGGAAAATGTGTTCTAAATGTATTTTTGACCACATCTACATTGTTGATTCCCAGTATTCAGCACAGTGTCTTGCTTATTGGATATTTGGGGAATGAGTGGAGGACTAACGGGAGCCAGAGCCTTCAGCAGTTACAGCAGAGTATTCTCAGTGCTGTAACAGTATTAAGAGATGAGTTAGATGAAGCTGCATAACTGGAGTCATATCATGGAACTTTGTATGCCATAATATTAAGCTTATTGTCTTGAGCAACGTCATTATGATTGGAATAAGTATGATTTACTTTAAAGGAGAAGCTCATGACTTACTGTATTTATAGGATTAAGAGCATTACTTTGGCTACAACTTATAACTTGAAGATTAGAGGTTATAGAATTTTTTCTCCACCTTTCAGTTCTAAATGTTAGATAAATAAGGGGACGCCTGGGTGGCTCAGTTGGTTGAGTGTCTGACTCTTGATTCTGGATCAGGCCATGATCCCAGGGTCGTGGGATTGAGCTCTGCATCAGGGTCTGCTCTGAGCATGGAGCCTGCTTATGATTCTCCTTCTCCCTCTCCCTGTGTCTGCATGCACTCTTTCTAAAGAAAGAAAGAAACAACAGTGATAAATAGATAAAGAATAGTGGAGAAGTATTGATAAACTGATTTTCTCCACTGAAGGATAGTGTAACCTTTTATCTTCAGAGGCAAGATAATCAATTTTA
Organism: Hyaena hyaena; assembly: GCF_003009895.1. Lineage (NCBI taxonomy): Eukaryota > Metazoa > Chordata > Mammalia > Carnivora > Hyaenidae > Hyaena > Hyaena hyaena. The sequence continues at coordinate 2,642,276 of NW_024080783.1, forward strand.
ATTTTCAGCTGAAGAACATAATTCTTTAACTTTGTTAACTCTTTACAGGTAATGTCTACATTGTGTATAGTCCTAGCCTTGTCAGTTTGAAGGTTCTTGGCAGTAATTCAGTTTTTTCTTGCATATGATGGTTTTAAAATAGATAATTCCAAATTTTGAGGATTATATTAATTAGTAGTAGTATGCAGTAATCTAGTCCCAGTCTCTGTGCAAGTTAAATAGTCATGCACTCCTTATTTAAATTGTACTTTGGGGCCACCTGGGTGGCTCAGTCATTTGAGCATCAGACTTCAGCTCAGGTCATGATCTCATAGCTCATGGGTTTGAGCCCTATGTTGGGCTTGGTGGTGACACCTCGGAGCCTGGAGCCTGCTTTGGATTCTGTGTCTCTGTCTCTTTCTCTGCCCCTCTCCTGCTCCCCCCCCCAAAAAAAAAAGAAACATTAAAAAAAATTTAGGGGCATTTGGGTGGCCCAGTTGGTTGAGCTTCCAACTCAGCTCCAGTCATGATCTCATGGTTGGTGAATTTGAGCCCTGCATCAGGCTCTGTACTGACAGCTCAGAGCCTGGAGCCTGCTTGCAGTTCTGTGTGTCCTTCCCTCTTTGCTTCTCCCCTGCTTGTACTCTGTCTCTCTCTCTTCAAAAATAAATAAATATTTTAAAAAATTTTTTTAAATAAAATAAAAAATTTAAATTGTACTTTGGAATGTGTTTATGCCCTTTCAAAAACTTTTAAATTTTTTGGTGAAATATATATAACAAAATTTGCCATTTTTACCATTTTTATTTTTATTTATTAAAAAATTTTTTTTAATATTTATTTTTGAAGGAGGAGGGGGAGGGGCAGAGAGAGGGGAAGACACAGAATCTGAAGCAGGCTCCAGGCTCTGAGCTGTCAGCATAGAGCCCAGTGTGGGGCTTGAACTGTAGAGCCGTGAAATCATGACCTGAGCTGGAGTTGGATGCTCAACCGACTGAGCCCCCAGGCCCCCCATACCATCTTGCAGCGAGAGAATCCCAAGCAGGCTCTAAGCTGTCAGTGCAGAGCCTGATATGGGGTTTGATCCCAGGAACCCTGAGATCAAGAGTCAGAGGATTAACCATTTAAAAAAAAATGTTTATTTTTGAGAGAGAGTTGATGCAGGAGAGGCACAGAGAGAGAGAGGGAGACAGAATGTGAAGCAGGTTCTGAACTGTCAGCCTGATGCAGGGCTCAAACCCACAAACCATGAAATCATGACCTGAGCCAAAGTCGGACCCTTAACCAGACTGAGCCACCCTGATGCCCCAGATGCTTAACCATTTTTAAAAAAATGTTTTATTTGTTTGTTTGTTTATTTGAGAGAGAGAGAAAGACAGCATGAGCAGGGGAGGGTCAGAGAGAGAGAGAGGGAGACACAGAATCCGAAGACAGGCTCCAAGCTCTGAGCTAGCTGTCAGCACAGAGCCTGATGCAGGGCTTGAACCCACAAACTGTGAGATCATGACCTGAGCTGAAGTCGGACCCTTAACTGACTGAGCCACCCAGGTGCCCCGATGCTTAACCATTTTTAAGTGGAGTTTCATTTATTATTGGAATTCAGGCCTTCTTAATACTTCTGTTGTTTATTTTTAAGGCCAGACAGACTTTTGAAAAGTGTTCCAGCAGACTTTTGCTTAACTGGATCAGGTCACTGTGTTTTTAAAAGTTTTTAAAATATAGTGTGCTCCACATTTTCATTTGGACTTGTAAATATAGCTCTATGTGTGGGTACTCTTGACTGTCTTCGTAAAGTCTTTCCCTTTTGTGAACAGTCCCAGGTTGACCACTTTTCTGTGATTCCTCCTATGTGGGAGAGCTCAGGGAGTGTAGAATGTTTGTATCCTTATTTTGTTTAAAACAGAGGCAGGTACATCCTCCCGGAACAGAGCTATTTTCTGATTATAAACACAAATTGAGCTCCTGATGTATGCTAATTTCCATAGAGAGCACCAAGGTAGGTGAGGGCTAGCTTCTATTTATTAAGCACCTTCTATTGCCAGCCACTGTTAGTTTTTACCTGTGTGCTCTTTTTACAAACTGACACAAAAGTCAAAAGTCCCACTATTTGTATTATTAGGAATATTAGGGCTCTGTTCTTAATTTTAAGTAATATCCTATATTTACTTTACAATATCTCCTATATTCTGATTCAGGACTAAAGTAAGAGTTCATTTTTCTGCTCAGTCATGCTGTCTTCTGCTTTAGACCAAGTAATATGATATAGTATGACCAAGTAATTATGATATAGAGTTTAGTAGCAACTAATAATGGTTAGTTAATGGGGCGCCTGGGTGGCTTAGTCGGTTGAGCATCCGACTTTCGCTTAGGTCATGATCTCGCGGTTCGTGGGTTCGGGCCCCGCGTCGGGCCCTGCGTCGGGCTCTGTGCTGTTAGCTCAGAGCCTGGAGCCTGTTTCAGTCTGTGACTCCCTCTCTCTCTGACCCTCCCCTGCTCACGCTGTCTCTCTCTCTCTCTTTCCCCTAGAAATAAATAAAACATTAAAAAAAAATAATAATAATGGTTAGTTAATAATGGCTACTATTTATTGAATGCCAGTTATCGTACCAGACTGTTTTTCACATTATCTTACAACAAATCTGTTAGTCTTTGTTATTATCATCCCCCTCTTAAGCCCCCATTTTACTATAGAAATTTCTACTTCTTCAAATTTGCATCTGAAAAGAGTAGCTCAGAATCATTAACAAACTTTAACTTGCTTTTTAAGGTCAATAAATGAGTGTGTGTGGTGGAGTCAGAATTCTTATTCATCTGTTGGACCCCAGGTCCAGTTTTATTAGCATCTTTGCCTCAAATTTCTGTGACTAAAATGTGAAAGTGTAGATCAGGGAAAGATTGTATGCTGGTTCTGGGGATCAGAAAAAACTTGATGAAGGAAGTAGTATTTGCTCAGAGGATGGGTAGGCTTTCTGCAAGCAGTTGAAAGTGGAAAAAAAAAAAAACAACAACAAAAAAAACACCTCAGCAAATATCTAGGTGTGTGAAAGCGTAGGGACCATTTAGGGAATGATAGCTATTATTTATTGAGCTATTAATATATGCCAGGATCTGGGCTAATAAGTTCATTACTTATATTAAATTACGTGATATTCTTAGTACCACTCTGTCAGGAAGATATTTTTCCTTTTATACCAGTGAGACTTACAAATGAGTAAGTTCAGAAGAGTCAGGTAATTTGTAAATTTTTTTTTTTTTTTTAGGTAATTTGTAATTTGCCCAGTGTCACAATAGTGAGTGGCAGAGCCAGAATCTGAACCAGGAAGGCATGATGTCTTCTCAGTCGCCTCCCAGGATGTTAAGTGTTTAAGTGTTCAGTGGGACCCCTGGAAAGAAGTAGATAAAGTACCATCCGTGCAGTGCTTTTGGAAGATTATTCTGGTAGTGGTGTACTGTATAGAGTAGATGGGAGGTGGCAGAAGATAGTCGTTAAGGCCAGTGAAGAGGTGGTTATGGAGGTAGTCTAGGGGAGAGGCAGTGGGAGCCTGAAAAGAAACTAGTTTGAAGGCATTTGTTCCAGGGTGATTGTGGAGGGTGAATTTATCAACGGTTATTAGTTTTGGGAGAACAAGAAGATGAGAGAACAGGGATACAGAAGAAGAAAGAATCAAAGGCAGTGGACTCTCTTCTTAGTATCAAATAATTTCCTATTCGGGTCACTTGCTTTAAAACCCTTTTTCTTTCTATATTTGTACCACCCTTATAGTTTTTTATTCATTTAATGTTCATTGAATCTCTGAGGTGTGCCAGCCACTAACCAGTCTGGATTATTTATAACTTCCTGTCTTATTTTTGCTGCCACAATTTGTTTCTCTTCCTTCTCCTTTCTGTAGTTCATTCTCTACTCTGTTGATTCTTTGCCCTAGCCAGAGTGACCTTTTTTCTCTCTAACCATATTAAGGTTGCTGAAGGCAGACTTTCAGGTTCCCTTGTTTGACCTCTCTAATTTTGACCTCTTCTTTTTCTGAACTTGGGAAGCAACCATAATTATGTAAAGAATCTGAGTGTTGTGTTCACACTAACATGAGTTTGAATCTGGCCTTTGCCTTTTACTGTCTTTCTGAACTTGAACAGTTAGCTTTTCTGAGACTCACATTCCTTGTCTTTCAAATGCAGACTTGTGAAGTTTAAATGAGAGTTTCTGGTGCACAGTTTCTTCTCGGATGTTACTTTCTCTTCCCCTTTTAAGCAGGTTACTTTTTGTACTTAACTACAGTGTAAACCTCAGGTCAGGAGCAGGGGAGATTGGATTTCCTTTAGTATGGTTTCTGTTCTCAGAGGCTAACTTGTTGAATGGCTGCTAAAATTAGTTACATTTTCGTGATATGGGAAATGAACCAATAAGAGAGTTTTAGTATTAAAATCAAGGATAGATGTTAATATTATTTTTATACACCATTTCATGACTATGTTCTTTGAATATTTGTTCTTTTAGCCACAACTGGATTTGGAATGCATATACTGGCAGAATATCTTTGGTCTGTTCCTTCTTTCCTCAGCTCTTTAGGTTCATTGCATTATTCTGCTTTCCCCATAATCTTTTGTGGATTCCTAGAATGATACAGCTAGAAGGCTCCTGTAGTTGAGAGCTGTTTTGTAGTTATGGATACTGAACCAGCAGGCTCTGGTCTACTCTAAGAGTAGAGATCAAGTCTTTTAGATTTCCACCCTGATACTCTTTTTCAGTATACTTTGGTGTTCAGGTTTTCACAAACTCTTTAATTACTAATAAAAATATAAAAGGAGGAAGTTTAGAATTAATTTTAAAAATGTTTAAGGGGATATAGTATTTAGGGACTTTGTTAAGCACTATAGATGTAATAAAGAATTAAAAGATCTGTACTATGAAATATGCTCCCTGTCGATTCCTTGGGGAAGAGAGATACTTTATTAGCCTTAATTTTTTTAACTGTTTTTTTTTTTTTTTATTTATTTCTGAGAGAGAGAGACAGCATGAGCAGGGGAGGGTCAGAGAGAGGGGGAGACCAGAATCTGAAGCAGGCTCCAGGCTCTGAGCTAGCTGCCAGCACAGAGCCCGACGCAGGGCTCGAACCCACGAACCATGAGATCATGACCTGAGCCGAAGTCGGATGCCCCTATTAGCCTTAAATCTGAGACTTAATTTTTGATCATATGACTGCCCAGGAAGCCAAGTGATGATTAAATTATAGCTTGGGAAGTAGATTGTAAAAGTAATCATTTAGACTTTTATTTTTAGGGATCAAGGTGGTCGGACATTGTGTGGTGTAATGAGGATTGGCCTGGTTGCAAAAGGCTTGCTGATTAAAGATGATATGGACTTGGAGCTGGTTTTAATGTGCAAAGACAAACCCACAGAGACCCTGTTAAATACAGTCAAAGATAATCTTCCTATTCAGATTCAGGTGAGTAGAGTTTAATTGCACCTCTAGGAGAATTTATAAAAATGTGAAAACAGGTAGTGACCTTGATGAAATCAATAATAAGAAATTGGTAATAGTAAAGGCTAGGATACAGACAAAAGGAATGCTGCTACTCTGGGTCAGTGACTCATCCATCACATTTAAAACAAATTTCTGATTGTTAGTACTCTGGATATATTTATCTGATGAAGATAGCCTTCAGTTTTCAGGTGTCTTGCTTCAGAGGCTTCATGTTTTTCAAACTAGGTCTCAGCATTATAAACCTCTTGGAAGGGTTGGTATAATGCAGGAAAGATCAAAATGAGCCTAGACAACTAGCGACTTTTGTAGGTGATAACTTTTAAAATTGAAAAACCCAGTTAATTTAATAGTCACCCATTCATTCATTCAGTTAATGGAAAAGTCACTGTTAATTCCTTGTTCCAAACCTTTTTCCAATTGGATGCTTTTAGAAAAATTTTTATATTGGCAAGGTTTTTGGAGTATGCTGTTGTGAAGTCAGAAGGCTCCTCAGGGCTGAAGGCAACGGGTTGGGCTGGGGCTGGGGCCACCCTAGGACCTGCTCCAAGGCCAGCTGCGTCACTGTTTGGGAAACTGGTCACTTTTCAGTTTCAGATGTGTTGTCAGTGGTATAGTTAGATTGTAGCTTTTTGATAATTTCATATTGGTAGTCTTTATATTCATGTCACATAAATAGATAATCAGCCCACAGGGTCCCGCAAAGTCCTTTGAATTGAATGCTCTCTTTTCTTTAGTCGGCTTCTTTTGTAAGCCGACTACTTCTTTTTCCCTCCAAGTAATATGAATTCTAAATTTGTTTTTATTTGCTCTGTTACTGGATAATTTTCTTTCATGCTTACCAGTTGGTCTTTAAAACCAGCTTCCTGACTTTTTTATCTGCTGTTCTTGGCACTCAAATTTGTGTTAACTTGTTGACACATTTACCTATATTAATTTTTGGAGCACTGTTTTTCATTTTGCCTTAGATCTTAAAATAAGGTTTTCTAGGTGACTGAACATATATTTGGTTTTTCCATTTTTATTTCTCATGAAGAAATTTTTTTGGACTTTGAAAGGGTTAAATTTACTCTAAGAAATTATTTTAAGTCCTTTTGTTATCATTTGGGGAGGGAGAGTGGTGAGTATCATGGAGTACAATAGGGCTTTTAAGAAGCAGCTCAATAATGAGTTTCTGGCTAATTATACTTTTTGTTATTAGAATGTTAATAAAATTCCTCATTTCTGTTTTTTATATTTTAAAATTTAATCGGTATTCCTGCTTTTATTGTGGTGAACACTGTTGCTCTTAAATTAAATCTAGGGTAAAATAGTAATCCAAGGGTGGGACATGGAGGTTTCAACCATCCCACCTCCATTCCTGCTCCCTGCAGTGAGTGCTGTTTCTTATGAGAGTGGTCTTACTCCTCAGCTGTGCCAGGGTGGAAAAGGGATTAAGAACCAGGGCTATAATAAGCAAAGGTTCATATTCTGAAAATCTTATCACATGTCTCCAGTATTGATATGAGAGATTGGGTCACATTTCAGTATGCATTAATAGAGCTTTCTCTGTGCTGATCACAACTGTGTAAACTCGGCATTTTTTCTCCCCTCAGCAAGGGTCTTTATTTCTGTGCACCACAGTTTTATAATGTTTTTGTTGAGCTCACAAGTAAGTGTTCAAGGGAATGACCCAGGAGAGAGTACAGTCTCTGTAAACCATTTAAATTTGAAGAGACTGAGGCTTTTTAGGCTGCAAAAGACCAAAAAAAAAAAAAAAAAAGACGTAAAATACCTTTTAATCTTTGAAGGGCTTTTTTTAGATAAGGTATAAGAGGCCTGAGAATGGTATTTCACTTTTATATAGCCAATAGAATCATCCAACCCTTGAAACCAGCTGCTTTGTGTGATGGTTAGATCCATTACTATACGTATTTGGGTAAAGGTCCCCAAGTGAAATGGGGACAAAATTGTACCCCCATCTCAGATTAAATTGTATACATGTACACATATATGCCCATATACATACACACAAACACATTACTATTATTATGGTTAATATTTTAGAAAGTCATTTTAAGTGTGATTGCTCTCTGCCTCCCTGTTTGTTGTTTTCTTGGTGTTTGTTTGGAAAACAGGTTTCTGATATGATAACCTTATTTTCTTATGAATTAAAAATCTTTTTCCTTACCACTTACCATAGGAAAACTTTCAGTAATCTAAGTACCTTAATTAATTGAAGTTGTACTATAGCTTTTCTCTGTATACTCCTTTCTAGGTTGATGTTAGAACTTCCTTGAACCCAAAACTTATACCGTGGTGATCTGCATGCATAGTTGAAAACTTAGTTTGACTAATTTTCTGCTGCACATCTTTAATGTTATTATAGTGGCAATGGGAGGAGCAGTTTTCTGCTTTTTCTCTTTATAATCTAGTTCTGGTTTTTCCAGTTACTGTGTGGCCTTTCCCTTTCTTGGTTTCCTTTATTCAAAATTAAGATAATGAATTTTCTCTTTGCTATCTTTTTTGATGTAAATGTTTAATGGCAAAATGCTATTTTTATGAAAATGGCTTTGAGTTCTTTTAGTGCACACTAATGAGAAACCTAGTAGTGTTTCCGTTCAGCTATTTATGTCAGGTAATAGATATAAATTTCACCACCCAGAAAGACCTTATGTAAATTATTAAACTATATGTTTAATGTATAATATTAAGTATAATGTAATATGTGATTCTAACTGTTGATTATTTTGCGGGAGGTCCTTGAATTATGTATGTATAATTATATGTTAAATGATGCAGTGTGTTTCTCTGTGGATGTCAGGTGATGTGCCCCATAATGCTAGGTCTCACTGGAGTGATCTCTCTGAGACCTACCTATCCTTTGCAAAAGGAAGTTTCTTGTTTATACTAATTTTTTCCCTGGTAAGTGACAGTGTAGAGATCCATTTTCATTCTTTCTTACTTAATTCTCTTTAAAAATATATGTAATCTTATATAAAAATCAATTAATTTTATATTTGTAAATCCTTAGCAAGCAGCAGTTCTTTTGAGCTGGTCCGGTCAAAAAGGGATGTGGTTTAGAGAGCATTCTCAGCAGTTTATTGTTCTACAGTTCTCTGTAAGAATAACAATATATCCGTTACCACATAATGATCCTGTTGGTGTTTTTCTTTCAAATAATAGAAAGAATGGTTTTAAAGATGGTTTAATAATTGCATACATGGTTGACATTGTGATTGCTTTTTGAGGGGTGAAGATTTGTTGGTAAATTGAGAGGAGAGAGAAATGTTATTCCAAAGAACTATTAAAGACTGCTCTTTCAGCACAGTAATACTAGCAAAGAACATTTGAAAACTAAGAGTCAGTCATTCATGTTTTGAGATTTTAATCTAATTGGGTGTTTTTGAAATCTTGGTGACTTTCAGAAACTCACAGAAGAGAAATATGAAGTGGAACAATGTGTAGATGAGGCTTCTATTATAATTCGGAATACAAAAGAGCCCACGCTAACTTTGAAGGTGATACTTACTTCCCCTCTAATTAGGGACGAATTGGAGAAGAAGGATGGAGGTACACATGTATATATATTTGTTTTGTTCACTTAAGTCCTCTCTTGAGTGCTGTGTTAAGTGTGCTTTATGGATTTCAGAAGTAACTATCTTCATTCGTTTTATGCCTCTCATAGTATCTTAAAGAGCTTAATTGCTGCGTAATTGCCATATTTTGTAAAAATGTATACATTTGAAATATACGTTAATTCAGAAACCTATTATTATCAAGTTGGTCTTAACTCTGCTTTTATTTTTATACTATTTATAGTGTTTTGTTTCACTGTGTCTACTATTGCACTGTGATTGGTATCAGCCAGTCTATTCTATGTAGTTTGGCTATTTGGTCTGATTTTAGGATTAAATGTCCAGAAAAATAATGTTTTCAAATTTACTTATTGTTTCAAATTACTCCTTTGCACGTTGCTTTTGACTTCTAATAACTATTATAATCTCGTAAGATTTATTCTTTACCTAATTGTCCGTGGGTACATATGTTTTATAATGTAAGAGATCTAAATTGGGGGGATTGTATTCTAAAAATTAATCTTCAGTAAATTTTTTTCTACAAGTTTGCGATCCTGTTAACATTTTGTATATGACATAGGTGGGGATTATGCTTTAAATTAATTTTCTTCTGAAGTTAAAAAGAATTCTTATGTGGATGGCAGTGTCATCCTCATACAAGTAGAGTGAGAAGTCTGTTCGGTTCTGAGAAGGAATAATGGAACCGGGCTTCTTTTCTGATGTTTTTATCCTGTCAAGTTAGCTTGTTTCAGCCTCTCTGTCCTATCCCTAGAAACACTTGCCCTGTGATATTTGTGCCATGTCAGACCTTTGACCAACTGGCCCCTCTCTGCCATGATAATTTAGAGGCAGTGTGGCCTGTCTGGGCCAGCAGGGGCTCCCTTTTGCTGTTCATCACTAGACCTTTACCAGCTCCCACTGCTTACTCCCCTACCTGAAACACCAATGCAGTAGGAAATATTGGTCAGTTTCCTTATTTATGTCAATTTGATGATAATAAAGGTGTAGTAAAAGACACATTAGTGATGTTAGAATTTAGAGTTTAGGCAGACATGACTCATAGGATCTGCTAAAGTAAAAGTGATAGACTCTGTTTAAAAAAAGTTTTTTGTGATAACTAAAATCAGCTGTACCATACCCAACAGATATAAACTAGACACATAATGAGTCATATTTCAAAATTAAAGTGCATCCAATCTGTAATTGGGTTTATGCCAGTACTTTCTTTTCTCTTCTTTTCTTTTTTCATCTTTTTTTTGCTATATATTGTATCTGTAATACTTCTGAAGAACCAGTCTTAAGCAGCTTAATTTCTTTAAAACAGCTTTATAGTTCACCACTAACTGTAGACCTATAAAATGATTTCTGAAGTGTCAAGATAATTCTGTTAATTCTGATAAGCTGTGTTCTACTTGACCCTCTAGTGTAAAGGCAACCACTTCTAAGAATAGTTATAATTATAGGTATTATTAACAACAGAGATAGTATAAAGAGATGAGAAAAAGACCAAAATCGCCTAAGACTAGATTAATTATACATCTGCTTATAGCTGTAGGCATCTCTTTTGTTATTTCTTTGAAAATGTTAAGAGAACATTAGGTTTTTTCCCCCCCTGGTTTTGTGTACTTATGTGAGATTACATCATAGTTTTCTTTGATACCCTTAAGTTTAGTCTGTTGCCTTTATAACTTTAATTTCTGTTGACAGAAGCTGGAAACAAATTCTTTTTTTTTTTTAATTTTTTTTTTAATGTTTTATTTATTTCTAGGAGAAAGAGAGAGAAAGCGTGAGCAGGGGCGGGTCAGAGAGAGAGGGAGTCACAGACTGAAACAGGCTCCAGGCTCTGAGCTGGCAGTCAGCACAGAGCCCGACGCGGGGCTCGAACCCACGAAACGCGGGATCATGACCTAAGCGAAAGTCAGACGCTTAACCGACTAAGCCACCCAGGCACCCCTGGAAACAAATTCTTAATGTATAGCACCCTTACTAGAAGACTCGTTCTTATAGAATGGAATTTGTAGTAAAGTGGGGGAGTCATAGTTTCTGTTCAGAGTGTTCGAGTTACTAAGGGATCCCAAGACCCTTATGAGGTCAGTTTCATAAGCTGATAGTAACGTTATTGTGTGGGCTCGGATAAGGTGAAAGAATCTGCCTGGATCTGATGTGTAAAACACATTACTTCCTCTCGTTTTGATGGCAGAAAGATTTGCTTTGCAGATGTTGTCCTTAACCTCTCAACCGTGTTGACTCACTGTTACCTCTTATAATTTGCACATTTTGTCTAACCTGGGCTTTTTCAAAATGCATTTTGATCTGCACTGCAGTTTCGGGTATTCCTGAGCAACTTTGAGGACCCAGCATGATTGAGCATTTGAGACCTGGGCTATACGATTCTGTAGGACTTGGTTCCTCATACAGGACAGCTCCTCCTGCCTTGATGCAGTTCTTTTCAGCTGCAGGGGGTAAAGGTACAGGATTCATTTGGGTTCCAGGAATTTCTAAGACTGCGAGATATACCCCTTTTCAAAATGTCCACTCATTTTTTTCCCATCAAAGTTTAAAAAATATGCGATGTAACTTTCTTTGAGGAGACATTTTCCTATGGAATCTCAGCATCTCCCCTCCCCACAAAACAAACCAACTGTTCACAGTACATACACACACCATCTCTTCCCTTCTCTTCACTTGGTACATGTTTGGGTAAAATCTAAAAAAATGGAAAAAAGCGTGGTTGCAAGCAGGGAGAACCGGAGGCCTGGGGCAGGTGAAAACATCACACTTCCCTCCTCAGGGTTGTCTCTGCAGAAGCGGGTCTAACTGTTTACTCACATCACTGTTTATGTTTTCAGTGGCCAGACTGTGGAGTGAATCTTTTTGTATTGTTTACTATTTCACAGATAAGATTCCTCCTGTGCTGTCCGTCTTCTTGCCACACTGTGACCCTTTACTTGGAGGCCCTGTAGAATAACGATTCCTCATCATTGTATGCTTCCTGCTCAAGAAGGCATTGGAGAAAAAGCACAGATCTTAGTGCCTGGTAGTCAGGTGTTTGATTCTTAACTTCATTATGTACTTTTTAAAAAATATTTTTTTATTAAGTTTATTTATTTATTTTGAGAGAGAGAGAGAGCGAGAGAAAGAGCATGCACACGTGCACATTGGGAGCGGGGCAGACAGAGAAAGGAGAGAGAGAATCCCAAGCAGGCTCTGTGTGCTATCAGCACAAAGCCTGATGCAGGGCTCAAACCCACAGACTGTGAGATCATGACCTGAGCCAAAATCAAGAGTCAGACACTTAACTGACTGAGCCATCTGGGTGCCCTGTTAACTCCATTAGGTATTCTTGCTGTGTGATCTTGAACAGGTTTCTTCATTTTGAATTGTAGGTAATAAATACTTGAAATAGTAGTTTGAGGTCAAATGAGAGAATTTGTGTAATGTGACCTGTGTAATACCCAGCACAAAGTATTTGCTCAATAAATAGTGGTAACTACTCTTACTCAGCTTACTAAAAAAAGGTGCTCAGTGCAAGCTCACTCACTCAAACTGCCTGGAGTTCACAGTGAGAATGATATGTACTTGATAGGTCTGAGGAACTGAACCCAAACACAGGTAAACTCTTACACATCCACTGAAGTGTAGTATTAGAATCAGTATTCTGTATTTGCTGCAGTGCTAATAATGAGCCAACTTGTTATGTAGCTTATGATTCATCAAGGGCAGGTATGTTGTTCCCTACCCATGTCCTTTAACCCTAGTGCCCGGCGTGGTACCTCATACATACTAGGCGACCACCCAAATCTGTTAAATGAATTTTTATAGTGAGCACATTGCCTGATTAAACATGACTGTCTGGTGTGTAAGAAGCATTAACAATGGGCATCTTGATATCCAAGTAGTATATATTGAAGATTTAGCTGTGTTAAAGTATTTTATAACTTACTGTGTTAGAAGCCATTCTCAGATATGATTTAACCTTCCCAACAGCTCTGTGAGGTAGATAATCGCCCTGTTTGATAAATGAAGAAAGTCTCCCATTTCCCCCGGCTCCTCCCACATTGAGTCCAGTGTACCCTGTGCTCCCATTACTCTCTAGAAGGAGTGCAGGAGCCTCTTAGCTGATTTAATTATTCTCAGCCTTACACACTCTTAGCTTCTTTTGGTGCTTGTGATTTTAAGAAGTAAAAGCTGTGCAGGTAGTCGGTGAGCTGTTTATTACATTTACAGTGCAGTGTGAAACCAGGTGGATAGGGACCCTACAGAGACTCTTGTGACTTAGGCTAAGGGGACCCTCTGTCCTCACTAGTGGGGTAGATTTTTAGGGGTTCACAGAGAAGTTCCCCAAGAGTCCCTTTTCACGTATGGTGCCACTGTGAACTTCTGACATGTCTTGACGTTTCACTAGCATGAGCTCTGCTAAGTGGAAGGCAGTAGATCCTCACAGCCCAGAGATCACAACTGGGATAATAACGATGCAGTCGGCTTTAGTTTCCTGCCTGCCACAGGTGCTAGACCCACAGTATCCAGTGCAAACCCTGAGCCATTATCTTTCCAGTGGCCGACTGCCTACTGAGGCATTGAAGAAAAGTTACCGAGTGATATTTCTACCATAAATTAGGAGAACCGTGCTGTCTCTGTTCTACCTTAGTGCTTCATTATACTGTCCGCAGTATTGTGGCCGGATGTTTTGCATGGACACTGGTTGGGTGCCTAATATCTGCTCTTCACAAAGCCTCAAGGAATTGAGAGAAGGGGCTGCCAGGATATCCTCAGGCTAACTAGAAAATTCTCTCGGCATGAACTCAGTAGCCCAGCTCCATCTAGATTTTCAAGGAGGCCTTTATGATAATCCAGCATAACTGTTTTATGTTTGAAGAGCCCCGGTTCTACACCTGTAACTTTCATTTAACACAGTGCTGTTTTGGCTTTCACCACCCCATCACCCCGCCCCAAGACAGACTAGTGTTTTGTTAGGAGGCAGAGAGTTAGCTTGCATGTAAAGGGATTGAGAAACTGGCCAACATTTCCTGCAGTTTGGTGTGTTTCTGGTCACCAATCTAACCTCTAACCAAGTAAGCAAAGTTAGCATAATAGACTTGTCTTCCAGTGCCTCCATTATTCAGAATGTTTTCTGTACCTTCATGCCCTCTGCCAGGTTACTGAGCAATACATTTTTAAAAGCTGTTTTCCTTTGCTTTTGGCATTTTTGTCACTCCCCAAACCCATCCCTTCTGCTGTTTCTCATCTGTTATACTGCTCACTGTAGGAAAATGAAATGGCTCACCGTCCCATTGTTTGTAATTTAAAGACTCCAAATGTCTTTTTATCAGAAAAGTTTTTCTTCTCCACAAAATTGAAACACCTGTGTTAAAGTTCATATGGAAATATTAAGCTTCAGGTTCTGCTATGAGAAGTATCATTGTTTTACTGCAGCAAGCCTGTGATAACCATGTTAAGTTATTTTTCTTTATAAAAAAAATATAAAACTATATTATCTTTATACAAAGCAAATAGGCAAGCAGGGCTTATAAGTAGCACTGCAGTGCCATGTGAATTTATACGTTTTAAAATAAGAAGCTTTGAAGAAGACAAAATGAGATGAGTTATTACATCTCCTGTCCTGTTTCCTACCTCATGAATATTGAAACATTTTGGATCTTTGGACTTTTTGACTATGAGAGCATGAAGAAACATGGCCATTCTGGTGGTGATGTAAAGGGAGTCCAGTGCAAGCCTTCTGTTCACTGCCTGTGCCTTTCCTCTTTTTAGCAGAATCTACTGCCTCCAAATGTTGACTGTCTGTAGCAAGATGATGTCTCTTATCTTTTTCTGTAAGAGCTTATGATTATAATCTGACCTTGGGGATGAAAGAATTTATCTAAATATTTTTGCCATTGTTCCCCTTTTTAAATATCTCTGTTGCAGTGAGCATAAGATGTTATATATAAGCTGCGACCACTGGATGGAAGTTCCAGAAAGGTCAAAAAGAGCTTTGGTTTGCCTTGTCCTTTCCTATCCAAACTTCTTCTGACTCACTTCTGTCTTCCATTGCCTTGTCCCCCACCCCCCACTGTCCCAACACTCCTTCTAAGATGATTGAATAAAACTTAGCTTGCATTATTTTTAATTTGAAGATTGAAGTCTAAAAATAATAAAAGTACCATCCCTGCCTCTTCTTGAGATTACATGATTTGGCAGTCAGTCAGCCTTTGTCATGTCTAACTTTTAAGAGATTCTAATCATTCATTTACAGTAGTTTGTTTTATCTGGTACATGAGAGCTTTACACAGATGCTTGTATTGACCACAGTTAAGCATTTTGACATAAAAACATTAAAATGAGTTCGTTGTATGTTTTATGTTATTAAAAAGACAGAATTAAGCAAATCCAGGAACTAGATCATTGATGAAGTGAATACCCATAGTATATGGCTGCATATGTCTGTCTGTGTTTATAAATTACGTTAATAGGTGTTTTTTTTCTTGAGGCTTCCCATTTTATGAGTAAAAAGGGCCAATGAAATGAGAGCCTGTGTCGGGGCTTTGTTGGCAGAGGTTAATGTGAAACAATGCAAATATCTGCTGCAGAGCTCACCTGGTCAGAAAATATGTAGCACTTCAGCCTTTAGAGTGTTGCAGCTGATAGAGCTTCAGTTTATTCTTTCATAGATTTGTTTCATAGATTTGTTTTCTCTTGGGCCTTTGGTTTTAGTTAATGGCAGTCTGTCAGAATATATAGTACAGTTGCCTTAATAGAATCTTATAATAACTGAGGAATCCAAAAAGTATCAGTGATCTTGCATCACATTTAAAAATATTTATAATGTACCAGTTGGCCCATACAAACATACTATCTTCTGTGACCGTTATGCATATATTAGGAAAAAGTATTGGGTGGACTCTTCTATATCTGGCAGAGTTCTTAAATGAGAACGGTGCATCTGATTTCATTAGGTTAGACAAAGAATTATTCCTGAGGAAATATTCGTATATTGTATGCATTATAGATTGCAGCAAGTATTGTTTAAAAACTGACTTCCTAGTAGCTTAGAGGAAATATACATTTGATGATCCAAACTTGGATTTAGAATCATGTGACATCTTCTTAGATATGGATATTTATCATTAATCAGGTGTTTGAAATCTTACTTTTGCTGCTCTGGGCCATCTAAACCAATTTTAAAATGTTACCGCATGTCAGATAACTGTAATTAGATACAGTTCTTTGCTGCATTTTAAAAAAAAGTTTTATAAAACCTGAAACATTCCCATGTACTCCCTTTTTATAGTTTTAATAATTTTGTTTTAGAAAAGAAATAATGAGAGAATTCAAGATGATGCTTGAAGAGTTCTTGTCAGTGGAGCAGAGTTTCTTTTAAGGGTTATCGTGTTGGATGAGTTTATTTAGTTATCAAAAAAAATACGATACTCAGTGTATTCTTGGTAAATTTCAAATTGATTACATAAGGGAGTCCCAGTTTTCCTCAAGAATTCATCAGCAATTCTTCTGTAAAGGAAAGTCGTTACTGCCCCTGGTCCCAGATTTGTGCTCTTTGCTCCCCACCAAAGGCAGAAGTGCTACGTACCTATTTTTTGTCCCTGTGATGTTATACACGTGCTTAATAAGATCCCAGATCGTATGTAGCAGTGGTCATGTATTTGTTTACTGAATGAGTGCTCTTGTGCTCCTGTCATACTTATGCACAGGACGGCTCTGAGGACTGTTTACTTAAGTAATCGTCGTGCTCGTAATTTAAGAAGAAAGCAACAAAACCAAATCGTGAAATCTTCTGGGAGTCTTATTAGTTCACTCAGATGCTGCTCTTCTTTTTATTTTTATTGTTTGGTAATTTGACAGGAACCCCTTGGTCAAATTGTATCTGTCTCTCTTTATCCCGTTTTCCTATTAGAAAAGGTTGCGATGAAAGATCCTCCGGACTTACTGGACAGGCAGAAATGCCTGAACGCCTTGGCGTCTCTTCGACATGCCAAATGGTTTCAGGTTGGCTCTTTGTTATTATCTTATTGTTATTGTAGCCTTGTGCAGGTTTCGTTTGGAACACCTGCCACTTAATGGTTTCTGTGCACGTAATGTATAAAATGGGGGCACTTTCTACCTCATAGAGTTATTGTAGGAGTAAATGAGTTAATTTAGGTAAAATGCGGAGTACAGCTTCTATTACAGTTAATGATGTTTAATTATCATACAGTCTTTTGGCTTAGTACCCTGAATTTCAAATGATGGCTTATAAAATACAAACAGGGATGAGAAAAGCTGAAAGTTAAGATAGATGGTTGCCCAGAATGGGATTGCCAGGAGGCTATGAATGCTATTTTAATAATATGCTTCCTTTACTTTAAAATCTGCCTTTCTAAACTACAATTTTACTGCTTTTAATAACTTGATTTTTTGGTTTGCTTGACAACTGATGAATGACTGGCTCATTAGTATTCCCTTTAAAGAATCTATCCATGTCCCATGTGCTTAAAATAAAGATTGGATTTCAACAGGGATATTGGGATCATTTTGTTTGTTTTAGGCAAGGGCAAACGGATTAAAATCATGTGTAATTGTCCTCCGCATTCTGCGTGATTTGTGCAACAGAGTTCCCACATGGGCACCATTAAAAGGATGGGTAAGTACTTATGGTTAAAACTGTAGTTTTAGCTGTAGTCAGATGAAATCCTGTAGAAATTACATGTTACTGTAAAAACACCGAGTTAGGTGTGCCTTACCTATTTTTGTTCTAGAAAAAAATTGTACATCTTTTTAGATACTTTATTACACATATAACCTGTCTCTTTCTACCTCATCATATTCATGTTACAGAGCCTGAGATATTTTTTCTGACAAGAAGGTCCTATACCTGTTAGAAGTGACTCCTTGCACTTTACTCTGTACTAATAGTTGATTACTGTTCCTCTAGTGTCCCTGAAAGCCGCGCATTCCTCTTTCAGGAATGCTTCCACTTAAAATAAAAGTTACCTGATATGTCTTGTATATGGCTCCCATATCCTCTTTCTCTTTGCATGTAGACCTTTAAACATATGGTTGTTTCAGTAATTAAAGTCGGGTAAACAGCACACTTTACACAAACTGTAGGCATAGTTTATAATGTATAGCGTGAAAACTTACTTCATTTGGAAATTATTATGCTTGACCTAATCGAGACCACAGTGAAGAACATTATAAAACAAATAAAGCTGTAATGGGTCATTTTAGATTAATCAAGCAATTATTACTTTGATATTGTTCATGAGTTTTTAGTTTATTAACTATGGAGATTTGGTCCTTTGTTTAGTCTAATTGTAGTACTTGGGGTAGGCTGTGTGAAATGAAGTCTTAATGTGGTTTGATGGCTTCCAAGTTAAGTAGGAGATAAGTGGGCTGGGTTTAAGCATTGATTAGTTATTAGCTATTACTAACTGATACGTACAGCTTGTTAAATCTTTGTTAAATCAACTAGATGACCACAGTTTCTTAAGTGATCCTTTCAGGGTAACCCAAAATAAGGTTTTTGTAACAAAATGTCTTCTGAGTATGTTAACTCAAAAATGATTTTAAAAACTCTGGCTGGGGTAAAAGTTGGTAATCAGTCAGGAAGAGTTAATTGGGCCCTAAATATTAAGTTGACTTTCACCTTTTTGGCCTCCATTGTAGATAGAAATGTCAGCTCACATTTAACTGGAATCCTTTTAACACTTGGTGCATGTACTAATTTGTAATTTAATATCTTCTAGCCACTAGAGCTTATATGTGAAAAGTCTATAGGTACTTGTAATAGACCTTTGGGCGCTGGGGAGGCCTTGAGACGAGTAATGGAGTGTTTGGCATCTGGAATACTACTTCCTGGTAAGGGTTTCAAACTCTGGAGGCAGAAGAATCAGAAAAATTTCATTTTAGTTTATTTTTCTAAATATGTGCTATATTTGTCCTCTGCACAGGAAAATGATGCGTAGGTGTTATTTTGCTTGGAATGTTAGCAACTAGAATGTTTGAATGTTGGAAAAGTGATACAAACTCTCTTTCAATAACTGTAATTTATATTTTAGATGTACTAACATAAAAGGTACTAATAAGATATTGTGTCTGCTATGAATTTGCTTTACCTAGAGCGCTGAATTTCAAAATGTAGATGTCTGGTTAAAATGTATGAAGTTCATCCTGTTTGCAGTCAGGTTTTTAATTTGGAAAAATTAAATTTGGTCTTATTTTACGTATGTGATCCCTTTAAAGATCTGGGATGGTTCATCACACTGTTTCTAAATTCTCAGAGTAAGACCCAATTTTGTCGTTAGATATGCAAGTAACTTCCGGTAAAATAAGGACATTTAAGTGTTAACATATTGAAAATGAGAGAGTGTCCTTTTTATTCCATTTAATTGAACAGATTTTTAACTTAGTTCCTCAGCTTTTTTTTACTTTCCATTCTTTTCTCTCTTTGTGTTAGTTCATGGAATTCTAAACTCAGCTCTAAGTGGTGTTTGTGTTTTTCTTTTGTCCTTGCTAAAGGGGGTCCTGGTCTTCATGATCCTTGTGAGCGAGACCCAACAGATGCTCTGAGCTATATGACCATCCAGCAAAAGGAAGATATTACCCACAGTGCACAGGTAGAAGATGGGGCATGGCACAGTGATCTATTAGATATCATAACTTTATTTTCTGAACTGTTGTATTTAAACATTTATTTCTTGTCTATTATTAGGGTTTTTTGCCATCATAAGGATAGCATTTAACGAATGTCCTTAAATGTTCTAAGGGCTTTATGAATGGCCATTGAAATGTGAATAAACATAATCTTTTGTTCTTTAGCATGCACTCAGACTATCAGCCTTTGGCCAGATTTATAAAGTGCTGGAGATGGACCCCCTTCCATCTAGTAAGCCTTTTCAGAAATATTCCTGGTCAGTTACTGATAAAGAAGGTGAGTGTTTTATTGGGTTGGACATGGGCAGTGGTGATGTTTATGCGATGCATCGCTTGTTAGAGCTGAGGGAACTTTATTGTTAATCTAAGTCATATATTGCTTTTCTTTCTGACTTTCTTCTGTGCTGTCAATGACATAGCTTGCTATCATTTATTCTTATTAGTGACAAACACACTTAGCCACATTGACCAGATTCCAATCCACTTTACTGCGTAGATTTAGGGACCACACTTTGAGAACCCCTGGTCGAAGAAGTAAAGATAGTAAAGCCATAAGCTAGGAGACGATGTTACCACGGTCACTGACCAGTTTGATCTTTGTCGTGTTTGGAAGTATTCTGTAATTAAGAAAGAGAAAGATACAGAGGAGGAGGAAAAAGTATACTGGAAAATTCAGTACTACTCCATTGACCTAATATGTCTGAACTCAAGAGTTTCAACAGAGCACAGGCTTTGGGGTGGGTATGGCCTAGGTTCCAGTCAAATCTCCACTAATTTACTAGCTTTCGGCCTTGAGCAACGGATTCATCTCTCTCTCTGTAGGGTTATTACCTCCAGTTTATTGTCTGATGTCAGATTCAAATGCCCAACTCAGTGCCTGGATTATATTGCAGATACTCAAATGTGAATCACTTATCACCTCATGCTGCCACAATAGATGCCCGCCCCCCCCCCCTCCCTGGCCCCCAGTTTCCTGTTATACTAGAAAGTAGGATGTTGTCCACTAGTTATTCTTCACCTGGGACCCAGCCCCTCTCCCATATGGACATTACTCTAATAATTTTTATATGACAAAAATAGTGTGGTGACCCAGTTTGTTTATTTAGATAGCAGAATTCCAGAGGTTAAAAGACTTTTCAGGGGGTCCACAAAACCAAAACTGTTTCATAATAATACTAAGGCACTTTTTTTGTTTTTTTTGGATCTTTTCCATTCTTTGTCTCATGGTATACAGTTTTCCAGAGGCTGCATATAACATATGATGGCATCACCTCTCTAATGGTTAATGGAATGTTTTTTATATACTCTTGTATTAAAGTTGTTTTAATTTCTAGTGTGCTAAATATTGATAGATGTAACCCGCAAAACAAAGCTCTTAGAGTGCTCAGTAATTTTTTTTAGATAAGGGGGTCCGGAGACTAAAAATTTGAGAATCACTGCCTTATGCTATAAACTCCTCAGAGGTAAGGAGTTCTCCAAGTCCTACTATATAACTTAAAAACCAGTGCTCATGGGGCACCTGGGTGGCTTGGTCAGTTAAGTGTCTGACTCTTGGTTTCAGTTCAGGTCATGATCTTATAGTTCATGAGATCAAGCCCTGTGAGCTAACGACGTGGAACCTGCTTGGGACTCTCTCACCTCTCTCTCTGCCCCCATCCCTGTTCGTGTGTGTACTCTCTCTCTCTCAAAATAAATAAACATTAAAAAAATAAATAAAAACCAGTGCTCAGTATTTGTGGAATGAAGGACAACTTCCAGCTGGTGCTCACACAGCAGCAGAGAGTTTTTGGAAAAGACTCACATAGCCACCTGACATTAAGCACTGTCTGTGGTTGAATAGAATTTTTAAATATCTGTAGAGATTTTTGTAATTAGTATGAAAAATTTTGTTTGAATCACTGAATTCATAGCAGTGCTTTGGGTTTTGTATTTTTTCTTTCACTAGATAGTAAAAGCATATCTAATATAGTTATGTGACTTAGTTGGGTTTTTTTTCTTTTTCTTCTTTTAACTTTAAGGGTCTTTCTCAAAAGTTTGACAACTGTTGGTCAGTCAATTTATAGCTTAATATAGAACCATTCAAGCACCATCAGTTAACTAGCTGCATGAGCCAGGCAGGTCATTTACCCATCTGTGCCTTAGCTATTAGAGGAAGGGACCATGGCCATTGCCTCCAGACCCTTATGGCATGCTTTCTCATATCTTCATGTTTCTGGCACCTAGCTTGCTGACATTGGCATTTGCACTTTATTCTTATAATTCTTGGTGATTTCACGATGCACTCAGACAATTTTTTCCAAAATTCTGACTTCTTAATTCCTTGATTTCCTCTCCCACAAATGTTTTGACTTCTATCCTACCTCACTTATCCATTCTGTGGACATCCCCTAGACCTGTTTTCAATAACTGTACCCTCTCCATCATCTTATTTTCAAGAATCTTACTTTCTAACTGCCTTTTGTCATCATTCTCTCTAGTACCCTTGGTCCAGTTCTTGAGCCTCACCAGTGATTCTGTTGCCTTCTCAGAGTCCCTCACCTTTCTCATGTTCTCTTCTGTCCCTTCGCTGCTTAGATTCTGTGGTCCATCATTATGATCACTCCCTAGCATATGCCTTCACTTCCTTGGTCCTTTCTTCTTGGCACAGTTCTAACTCTGTGGAAATCCAGCTCTGCCTGAACCAGGCTGTTAAACATTGTTAGGGGAAAAATACAGTCACCTTGTCTTTTTCCCTTTAGGTCTATTACAAATAGACCATTGGTGTGTCTGGCAATCCTCCTGTAAGTTCTAGTGTTCTCCAGTTGTCCTAGCTGACTGTTTTACACCTTTTCTTATTTCATACTTCCTCTTCCAACACCTCGCTCTCATCTGATAACCTTGTTTGCTCGAAGGACTCATGTACTTTGCATAAACTCCCTACTGTGGATAGGCTGTCCAGGCTCTTAAGACCAATCTTTCTGCTTGTCTACTTTATCTGATCCCCTTTGCCTACAAGTGGACATTATTCCAATAATTCTCTCTTTTTTCACCAGAATCAGCTCTTCCCTTTCTACTGGATCATTTTCATCAGTGTAAAAATTTGCTGTAATGACTCCCATTTGAAACCAAACTCCATCTGATGCTGTAGCTCCCTCCAACAGTCTCCTTTTCTGTTCCCCTTTATAGATACCTTTGGGGAGAGTCGCCTATTCTTTCTCCTTTCCTTCACTTTTAAAAACTTAACTCTAATCAGGCTTTTTTCCTCCCGATTCTACCAAAGTCTCTGTTGTGACCTTCATGTTACTACACTCAGCAGTTAGTTTTCAGTCCTCATCTTAGCTGAAATTTTAGCCACCTTTGACACAGATGAGCACTGTTTTTTCCTCCCACATTAATTTTATTTCATGTATACAGAAAAGTATAAAACATACACCATTTAAAAAATAATAATTATTAAAAAAATTACATACAATCACCACCCTGGTTAAGAAACAATACTGTTAGCTTCTCAGAAAACACCTATTTATCTCTCCACGTCACCTCCCTGCCCCATGAACTATTCCTGACTTTTTGGTAGTCATTTCCTTGATTTTCTTTATAGCTTTCCCATCTGTATATGCTTTTGTAAACAATTTGACGTTGCTTATAACTTTATAGAAAGGGAAGCAAACTGAGTTTAGTCTTCTGTGATTGGCTTCTTTCTGTCCAGCATTGTTTGGGATAAGTTCATGTTGGTACACATAGCTATGTTTGTTCATTTGAATAGCTACACAGCATCCATTATGAATGTACTACAATTCCCCCATCTACTTTTGCAGGGTGAATGAGGTCTTTCCGTTTGTTGGCATCCACCTGCAATATTGCTGTGAGCACTTTCTTACATGCCTCCTGGGGTGTTTATCTAGGAGTTCCTGTAGGCCAGTGTATGGTCTAGTAAATGGTTATACGTATCAGTTTACACTTTGACCAGCAATGTATGAAAAGTTCTGGGTGCCCTTTATGCTCAACAGCATTTGTCATTGTCACATACTTTTTCTGACATGAAATACGACTTCTCATTTGATTTGTAGGTAATTATTTTCTCTTGGTTCTTCGAGCCACACCGCCCTCTCCTCAGCTATGTTTGTTTTTCCCTGATCTTCTTGGTTTCTGAATATTTAAGTGTCCAAGAGTACAGTCCTCAGACTGTATCTCTTCATTTATACCCACTCTTTAGGCAGCCTCATCTGTCTAGTCCCTTGTGATGAAATATATATATCTCTACCACCAGCCTTAGCCACAGACCCAGATAGCCAAAGTCCTCTTCGGTGTCTCCGCAGGATGTCTAAGAGACACCTCAAACTTAAGATGTCTAAAATCCAAATTCCTGTCCTTAACCCTCTGTCCATCTGTGTACGCAGATCAGACACCTTCACCCTTCAGGCCTCTTTTTCTTTGACTCTGATCCAGACCATCAGCAAATTCTGTCTGTTTTACTTTGAAAGTGTGTCCAGAATTCAGCTATTTCTTTAACTCCTTCACTGCTGTGTTCCTGACCTACTATCATCATCTCTCACTGATTAGTGCAATTGTCTCTCTTATCTGGTCTTCCGGTTTCTGCCCTTGTCATCATTGTTTTCAACATAGCTGCAGTTCTTTTTTTTTCTTCTTCTTCTTAACTTTTTATCTAGAAATAATTACAGATTCACAGGAAGTTGTAGAGATAGCACAGAGAGGTCGCATGTACCCTTCACCCACTTTCTCCCAGGTTACCTCTTATGTAACTATAGTACACTATTAAAGCGAAGAAACTGATTTTAATACAACTTGTGTGTGTTTTATGCCATTTTTATCACATGTTGATTTGTATAACCAGCATCACAATCAAGGTGCAGAACTATTTCACCACCACCAAGATCTCTTTCATGTAGCTCCTTTGTAGCCACACCTACCCCCTCTCCTCTCAGTCATTCCCCAACCCTGGAAACCATGCATTTTTCTCCATCTCTAGGATTTTGTCATTTCAAGGATTTTATTTATTTATTATTTTTAAGGTTTTTTTTTTAACGTTTATTCATTTTTGAGAGACAGAGCACGAGTGGGGGAGGGGCAGAGAAAGAGGGAGACACAGAATCCAAAGCAGGCTCCAGGCTCTGAGCTGTCAGCACAGAGCCCAATGTGGGGCTCAAACCCACGTACCTTGAAATCATGACCTGAGCCAAAGTCAGATGCTTAACCGACTGAGCCACCCAGGATTTTAAATAAATGAGTTTATACTGTATATGATCTTTTGAGAGCCTCTCCTCCTTGCCCTCCCCCAGCATAATTCCATTGTGGTCCATCCAAGTTGTGGTGTGTCAGTAGTTCATTCCTTTCTACTGTGGAGAGTAGTATTCTGTGGTATGGATGAGCTGGAGTTTGCTGAACTGTGCACCTGTTGTAGGGTATCTTGTTTGCTTTGGGCTATTACAAATAAAGCTGCTGCCGACAATCTTGTATAGGTTTTTGTGAGCTCTTCACAAAAATACAAATTTTTGTTTGTTAGGTTGGCCAGCAATTTTCCTTTGTTGTAATGTGTTGTCAAGTTTTAGCTGTAAGGTTATGCTGGCCTTTTTGAAGTGAGTTGGAAAGCATCCCTTCTTCTGCTTCTTGGAAGAGTTTGTGTAAGATTGATGTTGTTTCTTAAACGTTTGCAAGAATGTATCATCAGAGCCTTTTGGTCATGTGATTTTCTTTGTGGGAAGGTTTTAAGTTATGGGTCTAATTTCCTTAATAGGCAAAGGGACTATCATCTTCTTATCAGAATTTTTGTAAATTGTATTTTTCTAGGAACTTGTCCATTTTATCCAAATTTAAAATAATTTATTAGATCTTATTTTTAATTGCAATATCTATAGTAATGTTCGCTTGTGTACATTTTATACTTCCTTTTTTTCCCCTCAATCACTCTCATTAGAGGTTTATCAGTTTTATGAGTCTTTTCCAAAAAATCAACTTTGGTTTTGTTGATTGTTTTCTGGTGTGTGCTTATATTCCAGTTCATTGATCTGTCTTATCCTTTGTTTTTCCTCACTACCTTCCTTGGGTTTAATTTGCTGCTGGGGTTTTTTGTTTGTTTGTTAAACTTTTTGAGATCGCTGAATACATTATTGCTGTCTTTTTGGCCTCTTATTTTATCATATATGGTATTAAGCCTGTAAATTTCATTTTAAACCCAGATTTATGTGCATTCTGCTCTTTTTACATGAGTACTTTTATTCTCACTTACTTAAAACTATTTTTTATTTTTCCTTATTATCAGCTCTTTGACACATGAGCCATTTAGATGTCATGGCTTCATTTCTAGAGAAAATGAGGATTTTCTAGTTACCTCTTTATTGCTTATTCTGTGATCTGAGAACATGCTTTCTGATTTCTGTCTTTTGATATTTCTTGAAACTTATTGTATGGCCCTGTACATGGTTTTCTGTAAGTGATTCATACTCAGAAAAAATATGTACATTCTGCAGTTGGTGGTCAGAATGTTCTTTACGTGCCAGGTCACATTTGCTTATTGTGTTGTTCAAATCTTACATACCTGTCCTATATTTTTTTTTATTTTCTTGTATATCATTTTCTCTCTATAGTGGATTGTGTATTTCTGCTTACAGGTCTGCTAGTTCTTAATTTATACTCTATTTTTCATTTCTAGAATTTTGACTCTTTCTCAATTGCAGATTTTCTGCCAGAAATTCTTCCTGTTGTCCTTCCTTTTTTTTTTTTTTCCCAGCATCCTAATTATTCTTTTTAAAACAGTATGTTTTTGAAAGCTCAATCATCTGTGTCCTTTTTGGGTGTGTTCCTGTTGTCTGCTCCTTCTCTTGATTTTTGATCACAACATCTTGTTGTCTTATGTACCTAGTTATTATGAGTGCTGGAGACTTTAAAATGAACAGTTGTAGAGAATTTGAAACCTTAGAGTAATGATATCTTGGAGGATTTACATTTGTTCCTGAGAGATGGCTGTTGGAATTGGCGATCCTGGATAATTTTAATGCAGTCAGGGATTAAGATGATTTGAAGCTGGGCTTTTTAGTCCATGTGAGATCCAGACTATTTCTATTTTATTTGCTTCCAGCGTATGACATAGCAGAGGTCCAGACCCCAGTGTGGTGGGGTTCCACAGGCCTTCTTTGCTTGATGAGCTCCAGTGTTTGACCCCTGAGACCTGAGTGCCTGTTAAAAGTTCTCTCCAGTTCTTAGCGGCTTCTCCTAGATTTGATACATGCCTCTAGGGGGGAAATGTGGCCTTCGGTGCAGGGTTTCCATTATCTCCCAGATCTTGACTCCACAGTTCTTTAGTGACCAGGAGTAAATCTTCTTTTCTACATTTTTGTCCAGCTTTTCTAATTGCTTTTGTCAGAAAAGCTTTTTGAATTTACTTTCTCATACTGGATAGTGGAACACCTTTTTAATCTAAGTTCCTTTGGTGAATTAGTGGCAGCTAGGATTGACAACTGGTGCCCTTCCTCATCTTCTATAATCATCCCCTTCTTATTTAGGCTACTCCACCCCCTCAGGCCTCTATGCTGTTTCTTAGCATGTCCCTGTCTTAAGACCTCTGTATTTGCTGTTTTCTTTCTCTGGGGCTTTTTCCCAAATCTCTGAATAGCTCACTCTTTTATTTTCTTCAGGTCTTCATCAGAAGGTCACCTTATCAGTGATATTTTTTTGACCTTGTTAATGAGCACCACATATAAAATAGCAACACCTCTACCCCCTCAAGCCTCTTATTTTTCTTCATTTTGCTGACCATCATAAGGCATATGATTAGTTTCCATCACTATGCTTTTTTTAATTTCCAGCACCTAAAGTTGTCCTGCACATAGAAAATGCTTAATTAATGTTTATTGTTGAGTGAATATAAGAATGAAATTATAATGATGATGATAAAAGTACAGACTTCATAGATGTTTGTGATGGTTAAATATGTTAATAATTTAAGTGAAGCCATTTGCAGCTAAAGTATTAATAAGCACAGCACCAGGTATATGGTAAGTACTCACATAGTATTTCTCAAAATTGTTACCTCTCAAGTGATCGCTTCTCATTGCTCATATTGTAGAGATTGAAAATGACTTGCTTTTTGTAAAGCAAGCCCCCACCCCCACCTTTTTTTTTTTTTTTTCCCTCACAGTAATATGATTAACCTCAGATTTTTACAGCCTTGGGGCTGGGATGGTAGAATGAAGTTTAATCCGTGGAACTCTATTCATGTAGCTGGAGGATTTAGAAAATAGATCTGTGCATTTAAACCAGCTTACAATTTCCAGGCATTCGGGATGCAGCTTTTAAAGTAACTTAATGACTGGGACAGTGATTGAATAGACATCGTTCATTTTTAACTTTTATCTCATAAGGACTCCATTCTGGGAGATTGGCACACTCTCAGTTTTAGGTAATGCAAGTGAAATACAATACTAAGCAGATATAAGCAAATATTATCTTCTGTTGAAAAGGACATCAAGATTTATTGACCTGAGTGGTAAGTATTGACTAAAGCAAATGCTGAAGTCGATGTTTACCACAAGGGACTGTAAATCTTGATGATCAGAGAATATGTAGTTAATCTCAGAGTTTCATTAGAAGTATCTGGAAATCTTGTGGAATGAATCCCTTGAGTATAACTTTCCTTTTGGAAAAACCCCACAACCACCTTTTAAGTTGAAGACACAGAATTCTTTAAAGTACTTGGACATATTGATGAGATTTTTCCTGATTGTTATTAACTTGGACAACTGAGTTCCTACCTTAGGCCTGACAGTGTTACTAGCTAGCTGCTTTCTACAAGAGATTGATTGATATCAAGTTCAGTTGGATTTTGTGTATATTGTTTATATTGTATCATATTATTTATAAGTCTTAATGTAGGTAATTTATAAGATACAAGATAAAAATAGCTTTAACATTTCTAGTTTAGTGGAAATACAGGTTCTCTATATATGAAATAGGCAGTGGCACAAGGCTACATATGACACTTTATGTTTCTGAGACCATAGAAATTATTTTAGAAAGTTGAGATGAGAGGAAATTTGTTGGAAACTTAATGGTAGAGATGAACTGTAAAGAAATTCTTTTTAAGTTTTTATTTTAATTCCAGTTAGTTGATAAACTCTTTCAGGTGTACAATATAGTGATTAATATTTCTGCACATCACTGGGTGCTTGTCATAACAAGGGCACTCCTTAATGCCTATTATATATTTGACTTAACCCCTCAGCCCCCACCCGTTTCTGGTAACCATCAGTTCTCTATAACTAAGAGTGTGTTCCTTGATCTCTCTCTCTCTCTCTCTCTCTCTCTCTCTCTCTCTCTCTCTCTCTC